>NW_026014166.1:0-30552 GCF_020379485.1 Brassica napus
CTCCTATAATTTATTCAACTTCCTGGTGATTCTCCACCACTTTATGTATCCAATCAAGCTTCTCACAAAGAGATTCATCCTGGTTTGATGGAAGGACGAAGAAGCTGTGCTATTCCCAAACTGGAAACTGGATCACCTGATTTGAAAGTGGGATAACTTCTTCATACCAACTCCCTATGAGATTTATTCAACTTCCTGATGATTCTCCCCCACTTTATGTATCCAAATAAAGCTTCTCACAAAGAGATTCATCCTGGTTTTGATTGGAAGGACGAAGAAGCTTGCTATTCCCAAACTGGGAACTGGAATCACCTGTTTGAATTGGGATAACTTCTTCATCCCACTCTATGAGGTTTATTTCAACTTCCTGATGATTCTCCACACTTTATGTATCCAAATAAAGCTTCTCACAAGTGATTCATCCTGGTTTGATTGGAAGACGAAGAAGCTGTGCTATTCCCAAACTGGAAACTAGAATCACCTGATTTGAAAGTGGGATAACTTCTTCATCCCAACTCCTATGAGATTTTCAACTTCCTGGTGATTCTCCCACCACTTTATGTATCCAAATCAAGCTTCTCACAAGTGATTCATCCTGGTTTGATTGGAAGGACGAAGAAGCTGTGCTATTCCCAAACTGGGAAACTGGAATCACCTGATTTAAAGTGGGATAACTTCTTCATCCCAACTCCTATAGGTTTATTCACTTCCTGATGATTCTCCACCACTTTATGTATCCAAATCAAGCTTCTCACAAAGAGATTCATCCTGGTTTGATTGGAACGACGAAGAGCTGTGCTATTCCCAAACTGGGAAACTGGAATCACCTGATTTGAAAGTGGGATAACTTCTTCATCCCAACTCCTATGAGATTTATTCAACTTCCTGATGATTCTCCACCACTTTATGTATCCAAATCAAGCTTCTCACAAGTGATTCATCCTGGTTTGATTTGAAGACGAAGAAGCTGTGCTATTCCCAACTGGGAAACTGGAATCACCTGATTTGAAAGTGGGATAACTTCTTCATCCCAACTCCTATGAGATTTATTCACTTCCTGATGATTCTCTCCCACCACTTTATGTATCCAAATCAAGCTTCTCACAAAGAGATTCATCCTGGTTTTGATTGGAAGGACGAAGAAGCTTTGTGCTATTCCCCAACGGGAAACTGGAATCACCTGATTTGAAAGTGGGATAACTTCTGCATCCCAACTCCTATGAGATTTATTCAACTTCCTGATGATTCTCCCCACTTTATGTATCCAAATCAAGCTTCTCACAAAGAGATTCATCCTGGTTTGATTGAAGACGAAGAAGCTGTGCTATTCCCAAACTGGGAAACTGAATCACCTGATTTGAAAGTGGGATAACTTCTTCATCCCACTCCTATGAGATTTATTCAACTTCCTGTGATTCTCCACCACTTTATGTATCCAAATCAAGCTTCTCACAAAGAGATTCATCCTGGTTTGATTGGAAGGACGAAGAAGCTGTGCTATTCCCCAACTGGGAACTGGAATCACCTGATTTGAAAGTGGGATAACTTCTTCATCCCAACTCCTATGAGATTTATTCAACTTCCTGATGATTCTCCATCCACCACTTTATGTTCCAAATCAAGCTTCTCACAAAGAGATTCATCCTGGTTTGATTGGAACGACGAAGAAAGCTGTGCTATTTCCCAACTGGGAAACTGGAATCACCTGATTTGAAAGTGGGATAACTTCTTCATCCCATCCCACTCCTATGAGATTTATTCAACTTCCTGTGATTCTCCACCATTTTTGTATCCAAATCAGCTTCTCACAAAGTGATTCATCCTGGTTTTGATTGGAAGGACGAAGAAGCTGTGCTATTCCCAACTGGGAACTGGAATCACCTGATTTGAAAGTGGGATAAACTTCTTCATCCCAACTCCTATGAGGTTTATTCAACTTCCTGATGATTCTCCACCCTTTATGTATCCAAATCAAGCTTCTCACAAAGAGATTCATCCTGGTTTGATTGGAAGGACGAAGAAGCTGTGCTATTCCCAAACTGGAAACTGGAATCACCTGATTTGAAAGTGGGATAACTTCTTCATCCCAACTCCTATGAGATTTATTTCACTTCCTGGTGATTCTCCACCACTTTATGTATCCAAATCAAGCTTCTCACAAAGAGATTCATCCTGGTTTGATTGGAAGGACGAAGAAGCTGTGCTATTCCCCAACTTGGGAAACTGGAATCACCTGATTGAAAGTGGGATAACTTCTTCATTCCAACTCCTATGAGATTTATTCAACTTCCTGATGATTCTCCACCACTTTATGTATCCAAATCAAGCTTCTCACAAGAGATTCATCCTGGTTTGATTGGAACGACGAAGAAGCTGTGCTATTCCCAAACTGGGAAACTGGAATCACCTGATTTGAAAGTGGGATAACTTCTTCTTCATCCCAACTCCTATGAGATTATATTCAACTTCCTGGTGATTCTCCACCACTTTATGTATCCAAATCAAGCTTCTCACAAAGTGATTCATCCTGGTTTGATTGGAAGGACGAAGAAGCTGTGCTATTCCCAACTGGGAAACTGGAATCACCTGATTTGAAAGTGGGATAACTTCTTCATCCCAACTCCTATGAGATTTATTCAACTTCCTGATGATTCTCCACCACTTTATGTATCCAAATCAAGCTTCTCACAAAGAGATTCATCCTGGTTTGATTGGAACGACGAAGAAGCTGTGCTATTCCCAACTGGGAACTGGAATCACCTGATTTGAAAGTGGGATAACTTCTTCTTCATCCCAACTCCTATGAGATTTATTCAACTTCCTGATGATTCTCCACCACTTTATGTATCCAAATCAAGCTTCTCACAAAGTGATTCATCCTGGTTTGATTGGAAGGACAAGAAGCTGTGCTATTCCCAAACTGGGAAACTTGAATCACCTGATTTGAAAGTGGGATAACTTCTTCATCCCAACTCCTATGAGATTTATTCAACTTCCTGGTGATTCTCCACCACTTTATGTATCCAAATCAAGCTTCTTCTCACAAAGAGATTCATCCTGGTTTGATTGGAAGGACGAAGAAGCTGTGCTATTCCCAAACTGGGAAACTGGAATCACCTGATTTGAAAGTGGGATAACTTCTTCATCCCAACTCCTATGAGATTTATTCAACTTCCTGATGATTCTCCACCACTTTATGTATCCAAATCAAGCTTCTCACAAAGTGATTCATCCTGGTTTGATTGGAAGGACGAAGAAGCTGTGCTATTCCCAACTGGGAAACTGGAATCCTGATTTGAAAGTGGATAACTTCTTCATCCCACTCTCTATGAGATTTATTCAACTTCCTGGTGATTCTCCACCACTTTATGTATCCAAATCAAGCTTCTCACAAAGAGATTCATCCTGGTTTGATTGGAAGGACGAAGAAGCTGTGCTATTCCCAAACTGGGAAACTGAATCACCTGATTTGAAAGTGGGATAACTTCTTCATCCCAACTCCTATGAGGTTTATTCAACTTCCTGGTGATTCTCCACCACTTTATGTATCCAAATCAAGCTTCTCACAAAGAGATTCATCCTGGTTTGATTGGAAGGACGAAGAAGCTGTGCTATTCCCCCAAACTGGGAAACTGGAATCACCTGATTTGAAAGTGGGATAACTTCTTCATCCCAACTCCTATGAGATTTATTCAACTTCCTGATGATTCTCCACCACTTTATGTATCCAAATCAAGCTTCTCACAAAGAGATTCATCCTGGTTTGATTGGAACGACGAAGAAGCTGTGCTATTCCCAAACTGGGAAACTGGAATCACCTGATTTGAAAGTGGGATAACTTCTTCATCCCAACTCCTATGAGATTTATTCAACTTCCTGATGATTCTCCACCACTTTATGTATCCAAATCAAGCTTCTCACAAAGAGATTCATCCTGGTTTGATTGCACGACGAAGAAGCTGTGCTATTCCCAAACTGGGAAACTGGAATCACCTGATTTGAAAGTGGATAACTTCTTCATCCCAACTCCTATGAGGTTTATTCAACTTCCTGATGATTCTCCACCACTTATGTATCCAAATCAAGCTTCTCACAAAGTGATTCATCCTGGTTTGATTGGAACGACGAAGAAGCTGTGCTATTCCCAAACTGGGAAACTGGAATCACCTGATTTGAAAGTGGGATAACTTCTTCATTCCAACTCCTATGAGATTTATTCAACTTCCTGGTGATTCTCCACCACTTTATGTATCCAAATCAAGCTTCTCACAAAGAGATTCATCCTGGTTTGATTGCACGACGAAGAAGCTGTGCTATTCCCAAACTGGGAAACTGGAATCACCTGATTTGAAAGTGGGATAACTTCTTCATCCCAACTCCTATGAGATTTATTCAACTTCCTGGTGATTCTCCACCACTTTATGTATCCAAATCAAGCTTCTCACAAAGAGATTCATCCTGGTTTGATTGGAAGGACGAAGAAGCTGTGCTATTCCCAAACTGGGAAACTGGAATCACCTGATTTGAAAGTGGGATAACTTCTTCATCCCAACTCCTATGAGATTTATTCAACTTCCTGGTGATTCTCCACCACTTTATGTATCCAAATCAAGCTTCTCACAAAGAGATTCATCCTGGTTTGATTGGAAGGACGAAGAAGCTGTGCTATTCCCAAACTGGAAACTGGAATCACCTGATTTGAAAGTGGATAACTTCTTCATCCCAACTCCTATGAGATTTATTCAACTTCCTGGTGATTCTCCACCACTTTATGTATCCAAATCAAGCTTCTACAAAGTGATTCATCCTGGTTTGATTGGAAGGACGAAGAAGCTGTGCTATTCCCAAACTGGGAAACTGGAATCACCTGATTTGAAAGTGGGATAACTTCTTCATCCCAACTCCTATGAGATTTATTCAACTTCCTGGTGATTCTCCACCACTTTATGTATCCAAATCAAGCTTCTCACAAAGAGATTCATCCTGGTTTGATTGGAAGGACGAAGAAGCTGTGCTATTCCCAAACTGGGAAACTGGAATCACCTGATTTGAAAGTGGGATAACTTCTTCATCCCAACTCCTATGAGATTTATTCAACTTCCTGATGATTCTCCACCACTTTATGTATCCAAATCAAGCTTCTCACAAAGTGATTCATCCTGGTTTGATTGGAACGACGAAGAAGCTGTGCTATTCCCAAACTGGGAAACTGGAATCACCTGATTTGAAAGTGGGATAACTTCTTCATCCCAACTCCTATGAGATTTATTCAACTTCCTGGTGATTCTCCACCACTTTATGTATCCAAATCAAGCTTCTCACAAAGAGATTCATCCTGGTTTGATTGGAAGGACGAAGAAGCTGTGCTATTCCCAAACTGGGAAACTGGAATCACCTGATTTGAAAGTGGGATAACTTCTTCATCCCAACTCCTATGAGATTTATTCAACTTCCTGGTGATTCTCCACCACTTTATGTATCCAAATCAAGCTTCTCACAAAGTGATTCATCCTGGTTTGATTGGAAGGACGAAGAAGCTGGCTATTCCCAATCTGGGAAACTGGAATCACCTGATTTGAAAGTGGGATAACTTCTTCATCCCAACTCTATGAGATTTATTCAACTTCCTGATGATTCCCACCACTTTATGTATCCAAATCAAGCTTCTCACAAAGAGATTCATCCTGGTTTGATTGGAAGGACGAAGAAGCTGTGCTATTCCCAAACTGGGAAACTGGAATCACCTGATTTGAAAGTGGGATAACTTCTTCATTCCAACTCCTATGAGATTATTCAACTTCCTGGTGATTCTCCACCACTTTATGTATCCAAATCAAGCTTCTCACAAGAGATTCATCCTGGTTTGATTGGAACGACGAAGAAGCTGTGCTATTCCCAAACTGGGAAACTGGAATCACCTGATTTGAAAGTGGGATAACTTCTTCATCCCAACTCCTATGAGATTTATTCAACTTCCTGGTGATTCTCCCACCACTTTATGTATCCAAATCAAGCTTCTCACAAAGAGATTCATCCTGGTTTGATTGGAACGACGAAGAACTGTGCTATTCCCAAACTGGGAAACTGGAATCACCTGATTTGAAAGTGGGATAACTTCTTCATCCCAACTCCTATGAGATTTATTCAACTTCCTGGTGATTCTCCACCACTTTATGTATCCAAATCAAGCTTCTCACAAAGTGATTCATCCTGGTTTGATTGGAAGGACGAAGAAGCTGTGCTATTCCCAAACTGGGAAACTGGAATCACCTGATTTGAAAGTGGGATAACTTCTTCATCCCAACTCCTATGAGTTTATTCAACTTCCTGGTGATTCTCCACCACTTTATGTATCCAAATCAAGCTTCTCACAAAGAGATTCATCCTGGTTTGATTGGAAGGACGAAGAAGCTGTGCTATTCCCAACTGGGAAACTGGAATCACCTGATTTGAAAGTGGATAACTTCTTCATCCCAACTCCTATGAGATTTATTCAATTTCCTTCTGGTGATTCTCCACCACTTTATGTATCCAATCAAGCTTCTCACAAAGTGATTCATCCTGGTTTGATTGGAAGGACGAAGAAGCTGTGCTATTCCCAAACTGGGAAACTGGAATCACCTGATTTGAAAGTGGGATAACTTCTTCATCCCAACTCCTATGAGATTTATTCAACTTCCTGGTGATTCTCCACCACTTTATGTATCCAAATCAAGCTTCTCACAAAGAGATTCATCCTGGTTTGATTGGAAGGACGAAGAAGCTGTGCTATTCCCAAACTGGGAAACTGGAATCACCTGATTTGAAAGTGGGATAACTTCTTCATCCCAACTCCTATGAGATTTATTCAACTTCCTGGTGATTCTCCACCACTTTATGTATCCAAATCAAGCTTCTCACAAAGTGATTCATCCTGGTTTGATTGGAACGACGAAGAAGCTGTGCTATTCCCAAACTGGGAAACTGGAATCACCTGATTTGAAAGTGGGATAACTTCTTCATCCCAACTCCTATGAGATTTATTCAACTTCCTGATGATTCTCCACCACTTTATTATGTATCCAAATCAAGCTTCTCACAAAGAGATTCATCCTGGTTTGATTGGAAGGACGAAGAAGCTGTGCTATTCCCAAACTGGGAAACTGGAATCACCTGATTTGAAAGTGGGATAACTTCTTCATCCCAACTCCTATGAGATTTATTTCAACTTCAATGATTCTCCACCACTTTATGTATCCAAATCAAGCTTCTCACAAAGTGATTCATCCTGGTTTGATTGGAAGACGAAGAAGCTGTGCTATTCCCAACTGGGAAACTGGAATCACCTGATTTGAAAGTGGGATAACTTCTTCATCCCAACTCCTATGAGATTTATTCAACTTCCTGGTGATTCTCCACCACTTTATGTATCCAAATCAAGCTTCTCACAAAGATTCATCCTGGTTTGATTGGAAGACGAAGAAGCTGTGCTATTCCCAAACTGGGAAACTGGAATCACCTGATTTGAAAGTGGGATAACTTCTTCATCCCAACTCCTATGAGATTTATTCAACTTCCTGATGATTCTCCACCACTTTATGTATCCAATCAAGCTTCTCACAAAGAGATTCATCCTGGTTTGATTGGAACGACGAAGAAGCTGTGCTATTCCCAAACTGGGAAACTGGAATCACCTGATTTGAAAGTGGGATAACTTCTTCATCCCAACTCCTATGAGATTTATTCAACTTCCTGATGATTCTCCACCACTTTTTGTATCCAAATCAAGCTTCTCACAAAGTGATTCATCCTGGTTTGATTGGAAGGACGAAGAAGCTGTGCTATTCCCAAACTGGGAAACTGGAATCACCTGATTTGAAAGTGGGATAACTTCTTCATCCCAACTCCTATGAGATTTATTCAACTTCCTGTCCTGTGATTCTCCACCACTTTATGTATCCAAATCAAGCTTCTCACAAAGAGATTCATCCTGGTTTGATTGGAAGGACGAAGAAGCTGTGCTATTCCCAAACTGGGAAACTGGAATCACCTGATTTGAAAGTGGGATAACTTCTTCATCCAACTCCTATGAGATTTATTCAACTTCCTGGTGATTCTCCACCACTTTATGTATCCAAATCAAGCTTCTCACAAAGAGATTCATCCTGGTTTGATTGGAACGACGAAGAAGCTGTGCTATTCCCAAACTGGGAAACTGGAATCACCTGATTTGAAAGTGGGATAACTTCTTCATCCCAACTCCTATGAGATTTATTCAACTTCCTGGTGATTCTCCACCACTTTATGTATCCAAATCAAGCTTCTCACAAAGAGATTCATCCTGGTTTGATTGGAAGGACGAAGAAGCTGTGCTATTCCCAAACTGGAAAACTGAATCACCTGATTTGAAAGTGGGATAACTTCTTCATCCCAACTCCTATGAGATTTATTCACTTCGATGATTCTCCACCACTTTATGTATCCAAATCAAGCTTCTCACAAAGAGATTCATCCTGGTTTGATTGGAACGACGAAGAAGCTGTGCTATTCCCAACTGGGAAACTGGAATCACCTGATTTGAAAGTGGGATAACTTCTTCATCCCAACTCCTATGAGATTTATTCAACTTCCTGGTGATTCTCCACCACTTTATGTATCCAAATCAAGCTTCTCACAAAGAGATTCATCCTGGTTTGATTGGAACGACGAAGAAGCTGTGCTATTCCCAACTGGGAACTGGAATCACCTGATTTGAAAGTGGGATAACTTCTTCATCCCAACTCCTATGAAGTTTTTCAACTTCCTGATGATTCTCCACCACTTTTTGTATCCAAATCAAGCTTCTCACAAAGTGATTCATCCTGGTTTGATTGGAAGGACGAAGAAGCTGTGCTATTCCCAAACTGGGAAACTTGAATCACCTGATTTGAAAGTGGGATAACTTCTTCATCCCAACTCCTATGAGATTTATTCAACTTCCTGATGATTCTCCACCACTTTAGTATCCAAATCAAGTTTCTCACAAAGTGATTCATCCTGGTTTGATTGGAAGGACGAAGAAGCATGCTATTCCCAAACTGGAAACTGGAATCACCTGATTTGAAAGTGGGATAACTTCTTCTACCAACTCCTATGAGGTTTATTCAACTTCCTGATGATTCTCCTCCACTTTATGTATCCCAATCAAGCTTCTCACAAAGTGATTCATCCTGGTTTGATTGGAAGACGAAGAAGCTGTGCTATTCCCAACTGGGAACTAGAATCACCTGATTTGAAAGTGGGATAACTATAACACTTTTGTGTTAAGCATGATCAACTAATCCAGGTAACCAGATGAAAAGATTAAAGATATAAGAGATTTTAGTGAGAGATAGAGAGAGCTCAAAACTCCATTAGATTGATTAATGAGAAGTTTACAACACATATAGATTAGGGATCCATCATTCTCCAGGTTCACTCTAGCTAGGATAGAAAGCATGTGTAAGTCCAAAGATTAACATATCCAATAAGCTAATCCAGGGATTTGATTAACTAGATTTTGCTGAGAGATTCAAGACTCCATTAGATTGATTAATGAGAGAGTTTACAACACATATAGATTAGGGATACATCAATTCGTCCAGGTTCACTCTAGCTAGGATAGAAAGCATGTGTAGTCAAAGATGCTTGATTTAAACTAGCCAATAAGGTTCCTCACATGCTTGGGCATCTTGCTTTAGCTTTCCAGCTGGTGCCAGCCTGTCTAAAGCTCTCTAGCCTTGACCAGACCTTATCCAAACTCCTCCTTGCTTATTCAGACTCATCCTGGCGTGATTCACTCTTCACATAGATGCAAGGTAACTTCCCAAGTCTTTTAACTCAGTTACCACAGTAACAATAAAGTTACTGTGGTAAATCTCCAAGTTACTGCCTGCTCCAAATCCCTTCCTCTATCCATGTATCCACTCTCCATCTCCTCATCTCAACACTCCCCCTCAAGCTTGACCATGTAGAACAAGTCAAGCTTGGAAACCATGAAGACCTCCCTCATTAAAAACCTCACCAAGGAAAACCCAATGGGATAAAACCTTGATGAGGGAAAAAGAGTGGAGACTCCATGGTTAAGGGGCTCAGCTCCTAGGAGTAAGATCAATGAGTCCAAGTCTTGATAGTATGGACTCCATTGTCTTTACTCTCGCTGCCTTAGTAAACACATCTGCAAGCTGATCTTCACTTCTTGTATAACATGGCAATATCACTCCAAGTATAATCATCTGCCTCACCTTGTGACAATCAACTTCTATATGCTTCGTCCTCTCATGAAAGACTGAGTTAGAAGCAATGTGGATAGCTGCTTGATTGTCACAATGCATTGTCATAGGAGTACTCTGCTCAATCTCCAAATGCTTCAAGATCCCCTTGATCCACACCAACTCGTTTGTCAGCTTCAACATGGCTCTATACTCAGCTTCAGCACTTGAACAGGAGATAACCTTCTGCTTCTTACTCTTCCAAGTGACCAAGTTCCCTCCAATGAATGTACAATACCCAGTAGTTGATCTCCTGTCCACTCTATCTCCTGCCCAATCAGCATCACAATATCCAACCACTTCTGTACTGCCATTACAACCCATCCAAACTCCTTGACCAGACGTGCCACTCAAATACCTCAGTATCCTATCAACCATCTTCCAATGATGAACCTTTGGTGCCTGCATATGCTGGCTCACTTGATTCACTGCAAAGCATATATCAGGTCTTGTAATCGTCAAGTAGATCAGCTTTCCAACCATCCTCCTATACAGCTTAGCATCCTCAAACAACTGGTTCTCTTCAACCTCCCCCTCACGCAAGACCTTATACCCCTCCTCAAGAGGTGTCTTAGCTATCTTTCCTCCAAGCACATCAGCTTCCTTTAGCATATCCATTGCATACTTCCTTTGAGACATGAACAAACCCTCCTTTGATCTGCATATCTCAATCCCCAAGAAATACTTCATCTCTCCCAAGTCTTTGATATCAAATACTGACCTGAGAAACTCTTTAGTGGCTTTAATCCCAGCCTTATCACTCCCTGTGATAATCAAATCATCCACATACACTAGAATCACAATGATCCCTGATGGCCCGACCAGTGTGAAGAGTGTGTGATCTAGTTCAGACTTCCTGAACCCTCTCCCATTGAGTGTTGTACTCAGCTTCCTGTACCAGGCTCTAGGAGACTGCTTCAACCCATATATAGCTTTCTTCAATCTCAAAACATTTCCTGGCTTTACTAGATGCTCAAGACCAGGAGGAGGAAGCATATATACCTCATCTTCTAGCTCACCTTGCAGGAAAGCATTCTTCACATCCATCTGCCACAAATCCCACTCCAAGTTTGTTGCAATGGATAACACAATTCGAATTGTGTGAAGCTTGGCCACTGGTGCAAAAGTATCAATGTAATCTTCTCCATAAGTCTGTGTAAATCCTCTTGCAACCAGCCTGGTCTTGTGCCTATCTATCTCCCCATTTGCAAGATATTTAATGGTGAAGATCCATCTGCTTGAAACTGCCTTCTTCCCTCTAGGTAATTCACTCTCATACCAAGTGTCATTCCTGATCATTGCATCCCTTTCATCTCCTACTGAATCTCTCCAAACCTTGTGCTTCATAGCTTCTTCATAAGATCTTGGTATCTCATTCTCATCCAAGTTACACATAAACACCATGTGCTCTTCTGGAAACTCAGCAAAGGAACACATGGCTTGAGAGGGATGCTCCACAGCCTGGGCATTGTAGTACACTCTCGTGTTTACCCAGTTGGAAGGATCCCTCCTTATCCTTGTGCTCCTCCGCAAGGTCTCAACCTGTTCTTCAGCCTGAACATTCTCTTGTGCTTCCTCTCTTAAACCAGTAGGTTCTCCCTGCTCATTTCCAGCAGGTTCTCCCTGCTCATTTCCACCTGACTGAGCTCCACTCTCTACTTCCTGTGTCTCCTCCTGATCATGCTGACCTGAATCCTCTTGGTTATGCTCCTGCTCCCCTGATTCAGATCCATTCCCCCTCTCATGATCAAGAGGAGTTGTTCCTCCAGCTTCTCCAGCTTGATTAGTAGGTCCTGTTCTTCCTGGTTCCTGATCTTGGGATAATCCTATCCCTAGCCTCTCCAACAACACCCTCAATGTTGTTGCCTTCTCTGATGGAGCTCGGGACAGATCCTCTAGGTCTTCCCATTTCTTCTCCTCATAATACCCTTTAGACTCAACAAACTTCACTTCTCTAGATACCATAACCCTCCTAGTTATTGGATCATAACATTTGTAGCCTTTCTGAGTGATTGAGTACCCAATGAACATAGCTTTAGTACTCTTTGCTTCTAGCTTGTTCCTTCTTTCTCCGGGAATCATCACATAACATAAGCACCCAAAGACTCTCAAATGATCAATGTGTGGCTTGGTCTTGTTCAATACTTCAAAGGGAGACAGTTTCTTCAAGACACGGGTTGGCACTCTATTGATGAGATAGCAAGCAGTCTGAACAGCATCACTCCAAAACCTCTTAGGGACATTCATGTGGAACATGATTGATCTCGCAACCTCCATCAAATGTCTGTTCTTCCTCTCAGCCACCCCATTTTGTTGTGGTGTGTAAGGACAGCTAGTTTGTTGCACAATCCCATGCTTTGCAAGATGACTCTTGAAAGCATTGCTAGTGTATTCTCCTCCATTATCAGACCTCAGAATCTTCACAGTGGCATTGTACTGATTAGTAACATATGCTTGGAAGTTCATGAAGGCTTCTAGGACTCTGTCTTTGGAGGGAATCATGGTGATCCATGTGTACTTTGACTTCTCATCAATGAAAGTCACAAAGTACTTATGGCTGTCTCTAGACATACAGGGAGCTGTCCACACGTCTGAATGCACCAGATCAAAGCAATTCTCATATCTGGTTTCTGATGTTGGGAAGACAGTCCTACAGTGCTTTCCAAGTATACAAGCTTCACACTCCAAGTGATTGAACGCCATACTTGGTAGAATCAGTTCAATTGCCTTGGCATGAGGATGTCCCAGCCTTGCATGCCATGTGAGATTATCACACCTATCCGTTGTGCTGCTTAAACACACAGACTCCACAGGACTAGGCGCCTCAGTTGTTTGGAGATGATAGAGCTGATGCTTGCTGTCTCCTCTGCCAATAACCCTTCCAGTCTTCAAATCCTGGAACTCAACTTCATTTGGTCTGAAAACCACTTGACAATCCAGATCAACTGTAGCCTTCTTAACTGAGATTAGATTGGATGTAAACTGAGGTAGGTAGAAGGCAGTGGAGTTCTTCTCAAACAGCTTGAGGTTTCCCACTCCTTCTATTGGGATCCTGGTACCATTGGCTATCATGACACTCCCTGTTGCTGCTTTAACCTCACTGATTAGTCTCTTGTCACTGATCATGTGGTGTGTTGCTCCAGAGTCAATGATGATGGGTTTAGATGTGGATGCTTTGGCAGGAGCACCCAGACTCCGGGTCGTAGCCAAAGCATACACATGCTTAACCAACTCATCCCATTCCTTCTTTGTCACACACTCATCTGCCCTCTTGGTATCCATTCCTCTCATATCCGCACTGTCTCCTACTGTTTCTCCCATGTAAGCTGAGTATGAACACTCTCCTATAACCATCTGCTGAAGTACATCCTTGATTCTCTTCAAGATTACACTCATCCTGCCACTTAAGTGCTCAGACTCGCTATCCTTTCTCCATACCCTTCTCTTCATTAACCACTCCTTAGAAAGTTTTCTCAACCTTCCCCTCTTACAGCTTGTACCTCCCTTCCATCTTTCTGGCTTCCTGTTCATTTCCCACACATCACAAGTATATTTAACAAGCTCACATACCTCTTCCATAAGGAAGCTGAAGATCACATCTTGCTTCCTCCTTTCTTGACTACATCTCGGATTTGATGTGTGTGTCTTCACCACATCTAGCTCTGACCACACTTCTCTCAGCCTTCCCACAAGCTGATAACACTCATCCTTTCCTTGTCTCAAGCCGCGGATCACCCCTCTGTCCTCAACGACTCTCACAAGCTTGGACTTGCCTAAAGTTGCTTCAATCTCACTCTTTGTAGTGTTTCCTTGAACAACTTCATTTCCCAGCTTCAGACCTCTTGTCTGACCTTCTTCAGTAGCCATTTCCATGAAAGGTTTCCCCTTTCCATGACTACTCCATAACCCACAGCTTTCCAAAGCTCTTTTAGCCCACCTTGACCACTCGCCATGCCTCTCCTCTTCAGTCTTCACAGTTGACTCAGGTCTGTGCTCCATTTCCATGTTGAGATGATTTGGATTCACCAGAACCTCTCACGCCACCAAGATAATGAAACCCAGAAGTTAAGAACACCAAGAACACTCAAGAACACTCAATAACTTTAAGAAAAAGGAATCACACTCTCCCACTTTGCGCAACCTGGCTCTGATACCATATACACTTTTGTGTATTAGAGCATGATTCAACTAATCCAGGATAATCAGATGAAAAGATTAAAGAGATTAAGAGATTTTAGTGAGAGAATAGAGAGAGACTCAAAACTCCATTAGATTGATTAATGAGAGAGTTTACAACACATATAGATTAGGGATACATCAATTCGTCCAGGTTCACTCTAGCTAGGATAGAAAGCATGTGTAGTCAAAGATGCTTGATTTAAACTAGCCAATAAGGTTCCTCACATGCTTGGGCATCTTGCTTTAGCTTTCCAGCTGGTGCCAGCCTGTCTAAAGCTCTCTAGCCTTGACCAGACCTTATCCAAACTCCTCCTTGCTTATTCAGACTCCTCCTGGCGTGATTCACTCTTCACATAGATGCAAGGTAACTTCCCAAGTCTTTTAACTCAGTTACCACAGTAACAATAAAGTTACTGTGGTAAATCTCCAAGTTACTGCCTGCTCCAAATCCCTTCCTCTATCCATGTATCCACTCTCCATCTCCTCATCTCAACACTTCATGCCAACTCCTATGAGATTTATTCAACTTCCTGGTGATTCTCCACCACTTTATGTATCCAAATCAAGCTTCTTACAAAGAGATTCATCCTGGTTTGATTGGAACGACGAAGAAGCTGTGCTATTCCCAAACTGGGAAACTGGAATCACCTGATTTGAAAGTGGGATAACTTCTTCATGCCAACTCCTATGAGATTTATTCAACTTCCTGGTGATTCTCCACCACTTTATGTATCCAAATCAAGCTTCTTACAAAGAGATTCATCCTGGTTTGATTGGAACGACGAAGAAGCTGTGCTATTCCCAAACTGGGAAACTGGAATCACCTGATTTGAAAGTGGGATAACTTCTTCATCCCAACTCCTATGAGATTTATTCAACTTCCTGGTGATTCTCCACCACTTTATGTATCCAAATCAAGCTTCTTACAAAGTGATTCATCCTGGTTTGATTGGAACGACGAAGAAGCTGTGCTATTCCCAAACTGGGAAACTGGAATCACCTGATTTGAAAGTGGGATAACTTCTTCATGCCAACTCCTATGAGATTTATTCAACTTCCTGGTGATTCTCCACCACTTTATGTATCCAAATCAAGCTTCTTACAAAGATTCATCCTGGTTTGATTGGAACGACGAAGAAGCTGTGCTATTCCCAAACTGGGAAACTGGAATCACCTGATTTGAAAGTGGGATAACTTCTTCATCCCAACTCCTATGAGATTTATTCAACTTCCTGGTGATTCTCCACCACTTTATGTATCCAAATCAAGCTTCTTACAAAGTGATTCATCCTGGTTTGATTGGAACGACGAAGAAGCTGTGCTATTCCCAAACTGGGAAACTGGAATCACCTGATTTGAAAGTGGGATAACTTCTTCATCCCAACTCCTATGAGATTTATTCAACTTCCTGGTGATTCTCCACCACTTTATGTATCCAAATCAAGCTTCTCACAAAGAGATTCATCCTGGTTTGATTGGAACGACGAAGAAGCTGTGCTATTCCCAAACTGGGAAACTGGAATCACCTGATTTGAAAGTGGGATAACTTCTTCATCCCAACTCCTATGAGATTTATTCAACTTCCTGGTGATTCTCCACCACTTTATGTATCCAAATCAAGCTTCTCACAAAGTGATTCATCCTGGTTTGATTGGAACGACGAAGAAGCTGTGCTATTCCCAAACTGGGAAACTGGAATCACCTGATTTGAAAGTGGGATAACTTCTTCATGCCCAACTCCTATGAGATTTATTCAACTTCCTGGTGATTCTCCACCACTTTATGTATCCAAATCAAGCTTCTCACAAAGATTCATCCTGGTTTGATTGGAACGACGAAGAAGCTGTGCTATTCCCAAACTGGGAAACTGGAATCACCTGATTTGAAAGTGGGATAACTTCTTCATCCCAACTCCTATGAGATTTATTCAACTTCCTGGTGATTCTCCACCACTTTATGTATCCAAATCAAGCTTCTCACAAAGTGATTCATCCTGGTTTGATTGGAACGACGAAGAAGCTGTGCTATTCCCAAACTGGGAAACTGGAATCACCTGATTTGAAAGTGGGATAACTTCTTCATCCAACTCCTATGAGATTTATTCAACTTCCTGGTGATTCTCCACCACTTTATGTATCCAAATCAAGCTTCTCACAAAGAGATTCATCCTGGTTTGATTGGAACGACGAAGAAGCTGTGCTATTCCCAAACTGGGAAACTGGAATCACCTGATTTGAAAGTGGGATAACTTCTTCATCCCAACTCCTATGAGATTTATTCAACTTCCTGGTGATTCTCCACCACTTTATGTATCCAAATCAAGCTTCTCACAAAGAGATTCATCCTGGTTTGATTGGAACGACGAAGAAGCTGTGCTATTCCCAAACTGGGAAACTGGAATCACCTGATTTGAAAGTGGGATAACTTCTTCATCCCAACTCCTATGAGATTTATTCAACTTCCTGGTGATTCTCCACCACTTTATGTATCCAAATCAAGCTTCTCACAAAGTGATTCATCCTGGTTTGATTGGAACGACGAAGAAGCTGTGCTATTCCCAAACTGGGAAACTGGAATCACCTGATTTGAAAGTGGGATAACTTCTTCATCCCAACTCCTATGAGATTTATTCAACTTCCTGGTGATTCTCCACCACTTTATGTATCCAAATCAAGCTTCTCACAAAGAGATTCATCCTGGTTTGATTGGAACGACGAAGAAGCTGTGCTATTCCCAAACTGGGAAACTGGAATCACCTGATTTGAAAGTGGGATAACTTCTTCATCCCAACTCCTATGAGATTTATTCAACTTCCTGGTGATTCTCCACCACTTTATGTATCCAAATCAAGCTTCTCACAAAGAGATTCATCCTGGTTTGATTGGAACGACGAAGAAGCTGTGCTATTCCCAAACTGGGAAACTGGAATCACCTGATTTGAAAGTGGGATAACTTCTTCATCCCAACTCCTATGAGATTTATTCAACTTCCTGGTGATTCTCCACCACTTTATGTATCCAAATCAAGCTTCTCACAAAGAGATTCATCCTGGTTTGATTGGAACGACGAAGAAGCTGTGCTATTCCCAAACTGGGAAACTGGAATCACCTGATTTGAAAGTGGGATAACTTCTTCATCCCAACTCCTATGAGATTTATTCAACTTCCTGGTGATTCTCCACCACTTTATGTATCCAAATCAAGCTTCTCACAAAGTGATTCATCCTGGTTTGATTGGAACGACGAAGAAGCTGTGCTATTCCCAAACTGGGAAACTGGAATCACCTGATTTGAAAGTGGGATAACTTCTTCATCCCAACTCCTATGAGATTTATTCAACTTCCTGGTGATTCTCCACCACTTTATGTATCCAAATCAAGCTTCTCACAAAGTGATTCATCCTGGTTTGATTGGAACGACGAAGAAGCTGTGCTATTCCCAAACTGGGAAACTGGAATCACCTGATTTGAAAGTGGGATAACTTCTTCATCCCAACTCCTATGAGATTTATTCAACTTCCTGGTGATTCTCCACCACTTTATGTATCCAAATCAAGCTTCTCACAAAGAGATTCATCCTGGTTTGATTGGAACGACGAAGAAGCTGTGCTATTCCCAAACTGGGAAACTGGAATCACCTGATTTGAAAGTGGGATAACTTCTTCATCCCAACTCCTATGAGATTTATTCAACTTCCTGGTGATTCTCCACCACTTTATGTATCCAAATCAAGCTTCTCACAAAGAGATTCATCCTGGTTTGATTGGAACGACGAAGAAGCTGTGCTATTCCCAAACTGGGAAACTGGAATCACCTGATTTGAAAGTGGGATAACTTCTTCATCCCAACTCCTATGAGATTTATTCAACTTCCTGGTGATTCTCCACCACTTTATGTATCCAAATCAAGCTTCTCACAAAGTGATTCATCCTGGTTTGATTGGAACGACGAAGAAGCTGTGCTATTCCCAAACTGGGAAACTGGAATCACCTGATTTGAAAGTGGGATAACTTCTTCATCCCAACTCCTATGAGATTTATTCAACTTCCTGGTGATTCTCCACCACTTTATGTATCCAAATCAAGCTTCTCACAAAGTGATTCATCCTGGTTTGATTGGAACGACGAAGAAGCTGTGCTATTCCCAAACTGGGAAACTGGAATCACCTGATTTGAAAGTGGGATAACTTCTTCATCCCAACTCCTATGAGATTTATTCAACTTCCTGGTGATTCTCCACCACTTTATGTATCCAAATCAAGCTTCTCACAAAGTGATTCATCCTGGTTTGATTGGAACGACGAAGAAGCTGTGCTATTCCCAAACTGGGAAACTGGAATCACCTGATTTGAAAGTGGGATAACTTCTTCATCCCAACTCCTATGAGATTTATTCAACTTCCTGGTGATTCTCCACCACTTTATGTATCCAAATCAAGCTTCTCACAAAGTGATTCATCCTGGTTTGATTGGAACGACGAAGAAGCTGTGCTATTCCCAAACTGGGAAACTGGAATCACCTGATTTGAAAGTGGGATAACTTCTTCATCCCAACTCCTATGAGATTTATTCAACTTCCTGGTGATTCTCCACCACTTTATGTATCCAAATCAAGCTTCTCACAAAGTGATTCATCCTGGTTTGATTGGAACGACGAAGAAGCTGTGCTATTCCCAAACTGGGAAACTGGAATCACCTGATTTGAAAGTGGGATAACTTCTTCATCCAACTCCTATGAGATTTATTCAACTTCCTGGTGATTCTCCACCACTTTATGTATCCAAATCAAGCTTCTCACAAAGAGATTCATCCTGGTTTGATTGGAACGACGAAGAAGCTGTGCTATTCCCAAACTGGGAAACTGGAATCACCTGATTTGAAAGTGGGATAACTTCTTCATCCCAACTCCTATGAGATTTATTCAACTTCCTGGTGATTCTCCACCACTTTATGTATCCAAATCAAGCTTCTCACAAAGTGATTCATCCTGGTTTGATTGGAACGACGAAGAAGCTGTGCTATTCCCAAACTGGGAAACTGGAATCACCTGATTTGAAAGTGGGATAACTTCTTCATCCCAACTCCTATGAGATTTATTCAACTTCCTGGTGATTCTCCACCACTTTATGTATCCAAATCAAGCTTCTCACAAAGAGATTCATCCTGGTTTGATTGGAAGGACGAAGAAGCTGTGCTATTCCCAAACTGGGAAACTGGAATCACCTGATTTGAAAGTGGGATAACTTCTTCATCCAACTCCTATGAGATTTATTCAACTTCCTGGTGATTCTCCACCACTTTATGTATCCAAATCAAGCTTCTCACAAAGTGATTCATCCTGGTTTGATTGGAACGACGAAGAAGCTGTGCTATTCCCAAACTGGGAAACTGGAATCACCTGATTTGAAAGTGGGATAACTTCTTCATCCCAACTCCTATGAGATTTATTCAACTTCCTGGTGATTCTCCACCACTTTATGTATCCAAATCAAGCTTCTCACAAAGAGATTCATCCTGGTTTGATTGGAACGACGAAGAAGCTGTGCTATTCCCAAACTGGGAAACTGGAATCACCTGATTTGAAAGTGGGATAACTTCTTCATCCCAACTCCTATGAGATTTATTCAACTTCCTGGTGATTCTCCACCACTTTATGTATCCAAATCAAGCTTCTCACAAAGTGATTCATCCTGGTTTGATTGGAACGACGAAGAAGCTGTGCTATTCCCAAACTGGGAAACTGGAATCACCTGATTTGAAAGTGGGATAACTTCTTCATCCCAACTCCTATGAGATTTATTCAACTTCCTGGTGATTCTCCACCACTTTATGTATCCAAATCAAGCTTCTCACAAAGAGATTCATCCTGGTTTGATTGGAACGACGAAGAAGCTGTGCTATTCCCAAACTGGGAAACTGGAATCACCTGATTTGAAAGTGGGATAACTTCTTCATCCCAACTCCTATGAGATTTATTCAACTTCCTGGTGATTCTCCACCACTTTATGTATCCAAATCAAGCTTCTCACAAAGTGATTCATCCTGGTTTGATTGGAACGACGAAGAAGCTGTGCTATTCCCAAACTGGGAAACTGGAATCACCTGATTTGAAAGTGGGATAACTTCTTCATCCCAACTCCTATGAGATTTATTCAACTTCCTGGTGATTCTCCACCACTTTATGTATCCAAATCAAGCTTCTCACAAAGAGATTCATCCTGGTTTGATTGGAACGACGAAGAAGCTGTGCTATTCCCAAACTGGGAAACTGGAATCACCTGATTTGAAAGTGGGATAACTTCTTCATCCCAACTCCTATGAGATTTATTCAACTTCCTGGTGATTCTCCACCACTTTATGTATCCAAATCAAGCTTCTCACAAAGTGATTCATCCTGGTTTGATTGGAACGACGAAGAAGCTGTGCTATTCCCAAACTGGGAAACTGGAATCACCTGATTTGAAAGTGGGATAACTTCTTCATCCCAACTCCTATGAGATTTATTCAACTTCCTGGTGATTCTCCACCACTTTATGTATCCAAATCAAGCTTCTCACAAAGTGATTCATCCTGGTTTGATTGGAACGACGAAGAAGCTGTGCTATTCCCAAACTGGGAAACTGGAATCACCTGATTTGAAAGTGGGATAACTTCTTCATCCCAACTCCTATGAGATTTATTCAACTTCCTGGTGATTCTCCACCACTTTATGTATCCAAATCAAGCTTCTCACAAAGAGATTCATCCTGGTTTGATTGGAACGACGAAGAAGCTGTGCTATTCCCAAACTGGGAAACTGGAATCACCTGATTTGAAAGTGGGATAACTTCTTCATCCCAACTCCTATGAGATTTATTCAACTTCCTGGTGATTCTCCACCACTTTATGTATCCAAATCAAGCTTCTCACAAAGTGATTCATCCTGGTTTGATTGGAACGACGAAGAAGCTGTGCTATTCCCAAACTGGGAAACTGGAATCACCTGATTTGAAAGTGGGATAACTTCTTCATCCCAACTCCTATGAGATTTATTCAACTTCCTGGTGATTCTCCACCACTTTATGTATCCAAATCAAGCTTCTCACAAAGAGATTCATCCTGGTTTGATTGGAACGACGAAGAAGCTGTGCTATTCCCAAACTGGGAAACTGGAATCACCTGATTTGAAAGTGGGATAACTTCTTCATCCCAACTCCTATGAGATTTATTCAACTTCCTGGTGATTCTCCACCACTTTATGTATCCAAATCAAGCTTCTCACAAAGTGATTCATCCTGGTTTGATTGGAACGACGAAGAAGCTGTGCTATTCCCAAACTGGGAAACTGGAATCACCTGATTTGAAAGTGGGATAACTTCTTCATCCCAACTCCTATGAGATTTATTCAACTTCCTGGTGATTCTCCACCACTTTATGTATCCAAATCAAGCTTCTCACAAAGAGATTCATCCTGGTTTGATTGGAACGACGAAGAAGCTGTGCTATTCCCAAACTGGGAAACTGGAATCACCTGATTTGAAAGTGGGATAACTTCTTCATCCCAACTCCTATGAGATTTATTCAACTTCCTGGTGATTCTCCACCACTTTATGTATCCAAATCAAGCTTCTCACAAAGAGATTCATCCTGGTTTGATTGGAACGACGAAGAAGCTGTGCTATTCCCAAACTGGGAAACTGGAATCACCTGATTTGAAAGTGGGATAACTTCTTCATCCCAACTCCTATGAGATTTATTCAACTTCCTGGTGATTCTCCACCACTTTATGTATCCAAATCAAGCTTCTCACAAAGTGATTCATCCTGGTTTGATTGGAACGACGAAGAAGCTGTGCTATTCCCAAACTGGGAAACTGGAATCACCTGATTTGAAAGTGGGATAACTTCTTCATCCCAACTCCTATGAGATTTATTCAACTTCCTGGTGATTCTCCACCACTTTATGTATCCAAATCAAACCAGGATCATCCTGGTTTGATTGGAACGACGAAGAAGCTGTGCTATTCCCAAACTGGGAAACTGGAATCACCTGATTTGAAAGTGGGATAACTTCTTCATCCCAACTCCTATGAGATTTATTCAACTTCCTGGTGATTCTCCACCACTTTATGTATCCAAATCAAGCTTCTCACAAAGAGATTCATCCTGGTTTGATTGGAACGACGAAGAAGCTGTGCTATTCCCAAACTGGGAAACTGGAATCACCTGATTTGAAAGTGGGATAACTTCTTCATCCCAACTCCTATGAGATTTATTCAACTTCCTGGTGATTCTCCACCACTTTATGTATCCAAATCAAGCTTCTCACAAAGTGATTCATCCTGGTTTGATTGGAACGACGAAGAAGCTGTGCTATTCCCAAACTGGGAAACTGGAATCACCTGATTTGAAAGTGGGATAACTTCTTCATCCCAACTCCTATGAGATTTATTCAACTTCCTGGTGATTCTCCACCACTTTATGTATCCAAATCAAGCTTCTCACAAAGTGATTCATCCTGGTTTGATTGGAAGGACGAAGAAGCTGTGCTATTCCCAAACTGGGAAACTGGAATCACCTGATTTGAAAGTGGGATAACTTCTTCATCCCAACTCCTATGAGATTTATTCAACTTCCTGGTGATTCTCCACCACTTTATGTATCCAAATCAAGCTTCTCACAAAGTGATTCATCCTGGTTTGATTGGAACGACGAAGAAGCTGTGCTATTCCCAAACTGGGAAACTGGAATCACCTGATTTGAAAGTGGGATAACTTCTTCATCCCAACTCCTATGAGATTTATTCAACTTCCTGGTGATTCTCCACCACTTTATGTATCCAAATCAAGCTTCTCACAAAGTGATTCATCCTGGTTTGATTGGAAGGACGAAGAAGCTGTGCTATTCCCAAACTGGGAAACTGGAATCACCTGATTTGAAAGTGGGATAACTTCTTCATCCCAACTCCTATGAGATTTATTCAACTTCCTGGTGATTCTCCACCACTTTATGTATCCAAATCAAGCTTCTCACAAAGTGATTCATCCTGGTTTGATTGGAACGACGAAGAAGCTGTGCTATTCCCAAACTGGGAAACTGGAATCACCTGATTTGAAAGTGGGATAACTTCTTCATCCCAACTCCTATGAGATTTATTCAACTTCCTGGTGATTCTCCACCACTTTATGTATCCAAATCAAGCTTCTCACAAAGTGATTCATCCTGGTTTGATTGGAAGGACGAAGAAGCTGTGCTATTCCCAAACTGGGAAACTGGAATCACCTGATTTGAAAGTGGGATAACTTCTTCATCCCAACTCCTATGAGATTTATTCAACTTCCTGGTGATTCTCCACCACTTTATGTATCCAAATCAAGCTTCTCACAAAGAGATTCATCCTGGTTTGATTGGAACGACGAAGAAGCTGTGCTATTCCCAAACTGGGAAACTGGAATCACCTGATTTGAAAGTGGGATAACTTCTTCATCCCAACTCCTATGAGATTTATTCAACTTCCTGGTGATTCTCCACCACTTTATGTATCCAAATCAAGCTTCTCACAAAGTGATTCATCCTGGTTTGATTGGAAGACGAAGAAGCTGTGCTATTCCCAAACTGGGAAACTGGAATCACCTGATTTGAAAGTGGGATAACTTCTTCATCCAACTCCTATGAGATTTATTCAACTTCCTGGTGATTCTCCACCACTTTATGTATCCAAATCAACAAAGATTCATCCTGGTTTGATTGGAACGACGAAGAAGCTGTGCTATTCCCAAACTGGGAAACTGGAATCACCTGATTTGAAAGTGGGATAACTTCTTCATCCCAACTCCTATGAGATTTATTCAACTTCCTGGTGATTCTCCACCACTTTATGTATCCAAATCAAGCTTCTCACAAAGAGATTCATCCTGGTTTGATTGGAAGACGAAGAAGCTGTGCTATTCCCAAACTGGGAAACTGGAATCACCTGATTTGAAAGTGGGATAACTTCTTCATCCCAACTCCTATGAGATTTATTCAACTTCCTGGTGATTCTCCACCACTTTATGTATCCAAATCAAGCTTCTCACAAAGTGATTCATCCTGGTTTGATTGGAAGGACGAAGAAGCTGTGCTATTCCCAAACTGGGAAACTGGAATCACCTGATTTGAAAGTGGGATAACTTCTTCATCCCAACTCCTATGAGATTTATTCAACTTCCTGGTGATTCTCCACCACTTTATGTATCCAAATCAAGCTTCTCACAAAGTGATTCATCCTGGTTTGATTGGAAGACGAAGAAGCTGTGCTATTCCCAAACTGGGAAACTGGAATCACCTGATTTGAAAGTGGGATAACTTCTTCATCC
The DNA here is from genome assembly GCF_020379485.1 of Brassica napus. NCBI lineage: Eukaryota > Viridiplantae > Streptophyta > Magnoliopsida > Brassicales > Brassicaceae > Brassica > Brassica napus. The sequence goes on from NW_026014166.1 coordinate 24,777, forward strand.
CAACTCCTATGAGATTTATTCAACTTCCTGGTGATTCTCCACCACTTTATGTATCCAAATCAAGCTTCTCACAAAGAGATTCATCCTGGTTTGATTGGAACGACGAAGAAGCTGTGCTATTCCAAACTGGGAAACTAGAATCACCTGATTTGAAAGTGGGATAACTTCTTCATCCCAACTCCTATGAGATTTATTCAACTTCCTGGTGATTCTCCACCACTTTATGTATCCAAATCAAGCTTCTCACAAAGAGATTCATCCTGGTTTGATTGGAACGACGAAGAAGCTGTGCTATTCCCAAACTGGGAACTGGAATCACCTGATTTGAAAGTGGGATAACTTCTTCATCCCAACTCCTATGAGATTTATTCAACTTCCTGGTGATTCTCCACCACTTTATGTATCCAAATCAAGCTTCTCACAAAGAGATTCATCCTGGTTTGATTGGAACGACGAAGAAGCTGTGCTATTCCCAAACTGGGAAACTGGAATCACCTGATTTGAAAGTGGGATAACTTCTTCATCCCAACTCCTATGAGATTTATTCAACTTCCTGGTGATTCTCCACCACTTTATGTATCCAAATCAAGCTTCTCACAAAGTGATTCATCCTGGTTTGATTGGAACGACGAAGAAGCTGTGCTATTCCCAAATGGGAAACTGGAATCACCTGATTTGAAAGTGGGATAACTTCTTCATCCCAACTCCTATGAGATTTATTCAACTTCCTGGTGATTCTCCACCACTTTATGTATCCAACAAACCAGGATCATCCTGGTTTGATTGGAACGACGAAGAAGCTGTGCTATTCCCAAACTGGGAAACTGGAATCACCTGATTTGAAAGTGGGATAACTTCTTCATCCCAACTCCTATGAGATTTATTCAACTTCCTGGTGATTCTCCACCACTTTATGTATCCAAATAAGCTTCTCACAAAGTGATTCATCCTGGTTTGATTGGAACGACGAAGAAGCTGTGCTATTCCCAAACTGGGAAACTGGAATCACCTGATTTGAAAGTGGGATAACTTCTTCATCCCAACTCCTATGAGATTTATTCAACTTCCTGGTGATTCTCCACCACTTTATGTATCCAAATCAGCTTCTCACAAAGTGATTCATCCTGGTTTGATTGGAAGGACGAAGAAGCTGTGCTATTCCCAAACTGGAAACTGGAATCACCTGATTTGAAAGTGGGATAACTTCTTCATCCCAACTCCTATGAGATTTATTCAACTTCCTGGTGATTCTCCACCACTTTATGTATCCAAATCAAGCTTCTCACAAAGTGATTCATCCTGGTTTGATTGGAAGGACGAAGAAGCTGTGCTATTCCCAAACTGGGAAACTGAAATCACCTGATTTGAAAGTGGGATAACTTCTTCATCCCAACTCCTATGAGATTTATTAAACTTCCTGGTGATTCTCCACCACTTTATGTATCCAAATCAAGCTTCTCACAAAGAGATTCATCCTGGTTTGATTGGAACGACGAAGAAGCTGTGCTATTCCCAAACTGGGAAACTGGAATCACCTGATTTGAAAGTGGGATAACTTCTTCATCCCAACTCCTATGAGATTTATTCAACTTCCTGGTGATTCTCCACCACTTTATGTATCCAAATCAAGCTTCTCACAAAGTGATTCATCCTGGTTTGATTGGAACGACGAAGAAGCTGTGCTATCCCCAATTTGGAAACTGGAATCACCTGATTTGAAAGTGGGATAACTTCTTCATTCCAACTCCTATGAGATTTATTCAACTTCCTGGTGATTCTCCACCACTTTATGTATCCAAATCAAGCTTCTCACAAAGAGATTCATCCTGGTTTGATTGGAACGACGAAGAAGCTGTGCTATTCCCAAACTGGGAAACTGGAATCACCTGATTTGAAAGTGGGATAACTTCTTCATCCCACTCCTATGAGATTTATTCAACTTCCTGGTGATTCTCCACCACTTTATGTATCCAAATCAAGCTTCTCACAAAGAGATTCATCCTGGTTTGATTGGAACGACGAAGAAGCTGTGCTATTCCCAAACTGGGAAACTGGAATCACCTGATTTGAAAGTGGGATAACTTCTTCATCCCAACTCCTATGAGATTTATTCAACTTCCTGGTGATTCTCCACCACTTTATGTATCCAAATAAAGCTTCTCACAAAGTGATTCATCCTGGTTTGATTGGAACGACGAAGAAGCTGTGCTATTCCCAAACTGGGAAACTGGAATCACCTGATTTGAAAGTGGGATAACTTTTCATCCCAACTCCTATGAGATTTATTCAACTTCCTGATGATTCTCCACCACTTTATGTATCCAATAAAGCTTCTCACAAAGTGATTCATCCTGGTTTGATTGGAAGGACGAAGAAGCTGTGCTATTCCCAAACTGGGAACTGGAATCACCTGATTTGAAAGTGGATAACTTCTGCATTCCAACTCCTATGAGATTTATTCAACTTCCTGGTGATTCTCCACCACTTTATGTATCCAACAAAAAGATTCATCCTGGTTTGATTGGAACAACGAAGAAGCTGTGCTATTCCCAAACTGGGAAACTGGAATCCCCTGATTTGAAAGTGGGATAACTTCTTCATCCCAACTCCTATGAGATTTATTCAACTTCCTGATGATTCTACTCTACAAAAGATTCTCCTGCAATATGAAGAAGCTTCAGGACAAAGAATCAACAAGGAAAAATCCTCCATTACCTTCTCAACGAAAACACCCACAGAAAGAAGAGAAAAGGTCAAAGAGTTGATGGAGATAACCAGAGAAGGAGGATCAGGGAAGTACCTCGGTTTACCGGAACACTTTGGAAGGAGAAAACGCGATCTGTTTACTTCAATACTGGATCGCATCCGACAAAGAGCATCAACCAATCAACCAGATTTCCTCTCTAAGGCCGTAAACTAACGATTGCTCAAGTCAGTCCTAACACCCATCCATCATTCTACACTATGTCCTGCCTATCGAGATACCTGCAGGACTCGCAACGCATTCAATCAGTTTGACAAACGATTCTGGTGTGGATTGATTCCGAAGAAAAAGAAAATGTGTGCTGGGTAAGCTGGAAAAAAATGACAAACCAAAATGTGGAGATGTTTGGTTTTTAGAGACACCACCTCTTTAAATCAAGCCCCTACTAGCAAATCAAGCTTGGAGAATCATTACAAAGCCGAATGTTTACGAACTGGCGAAAGATCGGTTAGGAAAATACTTTCATAAGCAGTCATCCCATCAGGTGAGAAGCCCCATCATCGGGTGTTCACATGGATGGAGGAGCATCCTACACGGAGAGAGACCATACTAAAGGGTCCTAGGAAAAGCTATTGGACGGACAGACGACAGAGTTTGGAAGACTCCTGGATCTCTCTAACAGACCACTAAACCGTTTGGACCATTCCTGAGGCGAGCTAGATCTAATCAGTTCAGTCCTAACAGATGATTGAGATGGAACACAGCAAAGGTAAAGATCCTACCTCATCTGGCAGACCACGTTCTACGACTCCAACCAAGCCACGTCGGAGCAGAAGATATAGTTATATGGCAACCAACCAGTTCGGGTATCTACCAACCAAATAGCTATTCAGTACCTCGATTGGAAGAAATAGCACCCAGACTTTAGGCCCTAATAACTTTGAGTGGGTTAAAGATATCTGGTCTAGCCACTGCTCACCCAAGATGAAAGTCTTCACCTGGTCCATTATCCAAAGAGCCCTACCCCTCGGTGAGAACCTGCAAAATAGAGGTATCCAAGCACAAGCGATGTGTGTAAGATGCAAGGAGAAGGAAACAGCTATGCACATTTTCTTTGAATGTCCCTTTGCCAAAAAAGTCTGGGAGAGAATACCCCTAGAGACGGTAGTTCACATAGCTACGACAATGGACTTCAAAGATGCCTTGGTCGCTTTCAGACAAAGCATCTGTCTACCGCCCTCTGGAATAACAGGAACCATCCTCCCCTGGATATGTTGGTCTCTCTGGACAGCGAGAAACACATTGATCTTTGAGAACCGACAAATAACACAAGAAGAAGTAGCTACAAAAGGAATGCGACTAGCAAGAGAATGGTGCTTAGCCCAAAAACCGAAAGGACAAGGCGAAAATCTCTCACCTGGAAACAGGAAGCAGAAGGCAAGACCAATTGCAGATACCCAGACTCCGATCTGTAGATCAGACGCGGCATGGGACAAAGCTTCGAACAAGGCGGGACTAGCTTGGATCATCTCAGGAGCGGACAACAACATCAAGAAGCAAGGATCAACACACCAGGAACACGTTTCATCACCACTAGTCGCAGAAGCTCTAGCACTCCGACTTGGAATCATCGCAGCAGCGAATCTTGATCTCCCCAAGATCAGGATGCTCTCTGACAATCAAACGCTCATCAGAGCAATCAACAACGACATACAGATCAAAGAGATTTTCGGAATCGTCAAAGATATCCACCAAATCTCTACTGTTTTTGTCGATATCTCCTTTGCTTTTCTCCCCCGATTAGAAAACGCAATGCTGATTATTTTGCTAACGATCCTAAGGGCCATGGTATTGCCCATTTGGTTAGACTACTGGCCTGAGGCCAAACTCCTTTCACACATTAGCTTTCAATATAAAACATTGACAAAAAAAAAAAAAAAAAGCTTCTCACAAAAGATTCATCCTGGTTTGATTGGAACGACGAAGAAGCTGTGCTATTCCCAAACTGGGAAACTGGAATCTACCTGATTTGAAAGTGGGGATAACTTCTTCATCCCAACTCCTATGAGATTTATTCAACTTCTGTGATCTCCACCTCTTTTTGTATCCAAATCAAGCTTCTCACAAAGTGATTCATCCTGGTTTGATTGGAACGACGAAGAAGCTGTGCTATTCCCAACTGAAACTGGAATCACCTGATTTGAAAGTGGGATAACTTCTTCATCCCAACTCCTATGAGATTTATTCAACTTCCTGGTGATTCTCCACCACTTTATGTATCCAAATCAAGATTCTCACAAAGTGATTCATCCTGGTTTGATTGGAACGACGAAGAAGCTTATGCTATTCCCAAACTGGGAAACTGAAATCACCTGATTTGAAAGTGGGATAACTTCTTCATCCCAACTCCTATGAGATTTATTAAACTTCCTGGTGAATTCTCCACCACTTTATGTATCCAAATCAAGCTTCTCACAAAGTGATTCATCCTGGTTTGATTGGAACGACGAAGAAGTGCTATTCCCATCCCAAACTGGGAAACTGGAATCACCTGATTTGAAAGTGGGATAACTTCTTCATCCCAACTCCTATGAGATTTATTCAACTTCCTGGTATTTCTCCACCACTTTATGTATCCAAATAAAGCTTCTCACAAAGTGATTCATCCTGGTTTGATGGAACGACGAAGAAGCTGTGCTATTCCCAACTGGGAAACTAGAATCACCTGATTTGAAAATGGGATAACTTCTCTTTGCCCAACTCCTATGAGATTTATTCAACTTCCTGGTGATTCTCCACCACTTTATGTATCCAAATCAAGCTTCTCACAAAGAGATTCATCCTGGTTTGATTGGAACACGACGAAGAAGCTGTGCTATTCCCAAACTGGGAAACTAGAATCACCTGATTTGAAAGTGGGATAACTTCTTCATCCCAACCTATGAGATTTATTCAACTTCCTGGTGGATTCTCCACCACTTTATGTATCCAAATCAAGCTTCTCACAAAGAGATTCATCCTGGTTGGATGGAAGGACAAGAAGCTGTGCTATTCCCAAACTGGGAAACTGGA
>NW_026014167.1:0-33145 GCF_020379485.1 Brassica napus
TTTTGAGAATTTTCCCAAGATGGCTTGGATCAGATGGCCTAGCGTTTAGACGAAACTCAGATTGTCGTTTGCTTCTAGGATGATCTTGATGAAACATCGCATTGTATGAATATTTTCCGCATATTTCTTTGAGAGGTTTCTTTGTCGAAAGTGTTTTCTGTCGAAAGCGTTTTCTTGATCTTGACGAGACATCGCATTGTTTGAATATGTTTTGAAGTATGGGGGTATACGAGTATAATATACGCACCTACTCCATCCCCTTTTTTCTCGAGGAATAGAATGATCGACGGTCCAAGTCGTTTGGTTTGAAGACGATGCTGGACTGTGATTTGTTTTTCCATGTTGAAGACTTGGAATATGTCGGTTCCGAGAGAATTGCAAGAAACGAATCGGTTTTAAGACGACGTTCATGTCTCAAGTTTTTCTCTCCTAGGAAGCGAGCTTGATATGCGTGGCGATCGTTTCTCAATTTTCGGAGAGTTTAGATCGGTTTGCAAGATCTGGACGAACAGTGATGGGACAATATATCGAGACAGGAAAAATCACCTAAGACTTAGTTCGCTAGACTATCCACCTAGGTTTTACGTTCCCTAAAGTTCTATGGCAGTCTCAAAGGCGTTTTTATTTCTTAGTAATTTCCTACGAAAACTCCAAGTCTGATTTCAAAAATTTCAAGTCGCAAATACCTTAGTTCTCTCGAAGATGCAGTTTTGTCTCCTCTCAGTTTTGCTTGCTCATTTCCCCTTCCTCTTCTTGTGTATGTTCGCCTTTTTCGATATTGGAGTTTATCCTTTGAAACTTGAAATTTATCTTCCGAACTTGACTGATACGAAGTCAATAAAAAGGTTCAACTAATCGTATAGTTGAAGCGGCTAAGGTGTTAAGTTAATCGTGCCGTATTATACGTAATCTGAATCCACGCGAGAAAACTAGTCTTTGCGGGGTTTTTTTTATCGTAAAGTTTCAATGGTAACTCCAATCGAGACGAACCAAGAGACGTTTCGAACGAGATTTGAAGGAGAACACAAGATGGAGGTAAGGGCGAGTGAGTAGGAGCAAGCGAAGGAGTTTAGACGAGTCTTACTTGTTTTCGTCGTAAAATCTCAACAGAAACTGCGATTGAGACGAAACGAAAAGCGTTTCGATCGGGATTCAAAAGAGAACCCAAAGGAGGGGCTTTTTGAGGCCTGACAGGTCGCTATGTAGCGAGCTGGAGGTCTGAAAGGTCGCTATGTAGCGAATAGAAGAAAGCCAAGAAGAGTCCTACTTGTTTTCGACGTAAAATCTCAACGGAAACTCCGATTGAGACGAAACGAAAAGCGTTTCGATGAGGATTCAAAAGAGAACGCAAAGAAGGACTTTTCTGAGGCCTGACAGGTCGCTACGTAGTGAGTGGAGATTTGGCTTGAGCTCGGTCGCTACGTAGCGACGAGCTGTGTGCGTGCTCGGTCGCTACGTAGCGACCGAGGGTGTGCGTGCTCGGTCGCTACGTAGGGACTGAGCTGTGTGCATTCTCGGTCGCTACGTAGCGACCGAGCTTGGGTGGAGCTCGGTCGCTATGTCGCGACCGAGCTGTGTGCGTGCTCGGTCGCTACGTAGCGACCGAGCTTGGCTTGAGCTTGGTCGCTACGTAGCAACCGAGCCGTGTGCTTGCTCGGTTGCTATGTAGCGACCGAGCTGTGTAATCGATTTGTTGCGCTTCCTTTTTCCGCGATTAACCTAGGGGTTTTCTGGGTTTTTGGGAGAACAAGTTTACCTTCCGAAATGTTTTCGGAAAAACGTGTTTTGGTAAAACCCTTACGCATTGAGATTTCTTTTGTTCGGTAATGAGACAAATTTATGGGGTTTGATAAGATTTATCGTTTCCCTTTATGTTTAAAAAGAGAAATCGCGAGCTCGTTTCATTGCACTTCCTGTGCCGAAAAGTCGCAGCAAGGTTTTCGATTTTATCAAGAACTGTGGCGTTTATCAAGAACTGTGGCGTTTACCAGCGTTGTTGCGAACTGCGATTTTCTCTTTCGTATTTCCAGACATTGTTTGATATCAAGCGTTTTGCGGCTATGAGTTATAGTAATCCGTACCCCCCCCCCTCCTTCTAGCGCAAACTGTGGGAACCGAATTCGCACTGTCGATTTACGTTTAAATTAGGAAACTAGGAAAACCCTAATTTCCCAGAGGTCCCGGATATCTGCGAGAACCAACGGCAAGTGCCAAATATATGTGGAAATCATGAAAAGATAACAAACAAGTTTAGAGAAAACAGTAGATCTTATTTCGAGTCCGCGTGAGAGCGTTTCGATCATTACAAGAGCTCATAAAAGCTTTGACCGCAAAGGCTGTCAGCGAGTTACCTAGTTCTAGTGGCCTAGAAGCTCAAACCTAGTTGACTCGCAGCTCGATAACGAAAGACGAACAAAATACAGAAAAGATTTTTGATTGATTTCGGACTGAACCTTATGAAAGGCTGCCTAGGTACCCCTTTCGACGATCAAGCCGAACGTAGTCAAGAGTGAACCAAGAGATCGAACTGCACTTGTGTAATTGTGTCGGGTAATGGTGCCAGTCATGGAAACAGAGCATGTCAAGAATAATGCCTCAGAGTTTCTAAATGCCGAGAGTTTTGAGTCTAAAAAGTTCTCCCTGTGCCTCTCGCCTAGAAATTCTTATATACTCGCTCCTAGGTCGGTTTACGCTTTTTCCTCTCTGCCCTTAAGCCGTCATAACTTAAAAATGGAGATATTATGTTTTTCCCGATTTTCTAATTATCTTCTATTTATCCGCGGAAACTTGACATTTATCTTTCCTTGCGAACCAAGCATAAACCGTAGGACGGTTTATGGGCTTTTGGTTAAGAAATCATAAGTGGAGTTCGAGTCACGTCTTAGGTCTCTTTGGGCCGTTGTTTGACTCGAAAAGTTTATTACGGCTTCTTTCGAAAAACAAACTTTCCACGGTTTTTATCATAAAGTTCGATTGATGACTTCAAATGACGAGAAACATGAAATGGGTTGGCTACGGTCTTCTGGAGATAGCATTAAAGAGTAGACGAGAATACATGGATTCGTGTCGTATCGATTTTATTAAGAAAGCACAGTCGCTACGTAGCGACCGAGTCGTGTGCGTGCTCAGTCGCTACGTAGCGACCGAGCCATGTACGTGCTCGGTTGTTACGTAGCGACTGAGCTTCGGGGAGAGCTCGGTCGCTACGTAGCGACCGAGCTTCGGTGAGAGCTCAGTCGCTACGTAGCAACCGAGCCGTGTACGTGCTCGGTCGCTTCGCTACGTAGCGACTGAGCTTCGGTGAGAGCTCGGTCGCTACGTAGCGACCGAGCCGTGTACGTGCTCGGTCGCTACGTAGCGACCGAGCTTTGGGGAGAGCTCGGTCGCTACATAGCGACCGAGCCGTGTACGTGCTCGGTCCCTACGTAGCGACCGAGCTTCGGGGAGAGGTCGATCGCTACGTAGCGACCGAGCTTCGTGAGAGCTCGGTCGCTACATAGCGACCGAGCCGTGTACGTGCTCGGTCGCTACGTAGCAACCAAGCCATGTACGTGCTCTGTCGCTACGTAGCGACCAAGCCATGTACGTGCTCTGTCGCTATGTAGCGACCGAGCTTTGGGGAGAGCTCGGTCGCTACTTAGCGACCGAGCTTCAGGGAGAGCCCGGTCGCTACGTATCGACCGAGCTTCGGTGAGAGCTCGGTCGCTAAGTAGCGACCGAGCTTCGGGGAGAGCCCGGTCGCTACGTAGCGACCAATCTTCGGTGAGAGCTCGGTCGCTACGTAGCGACCAGCTTTTGCGCTGGTTGCTATGCGGCAACCTTGTTCGAGCCTTTCTCCGCAAGATTCTTCGTAAAAATAAATCTTTTTCTAAGATTTATTTTTCGTAAAAACGTTCATGCCGATTTTTACGGACTTTCAGACATTGATTTCCGTCGTGACCGATTTTGACCCCAACATCGATTAGTAGGGCTTATGGACAGACTCTGAATCATCGGTATGTCCTCTTGGTCTACATATTGTTCTAGTAATCGAGCGTCTCATTCCTTTGATTCAAAATTAATAAGACTACTGACCGTCATTTTTGGATGTACTACTGGGGCCGTGGGGCAAGCCGGCCTTGCTGACGTTGAGGGAATCCATGGATCCTGCCAAACATTAATTTCATATCCTGAGTGCACTTGTTCCTGATACCCAAAAGTAGTAACTTCCTAGCTGCCATAATACTCGTCCACACATAAGATGGATTATCCACTGCGCCAATTCGCAAAGGCGAGCTCAGGCGATAGTATTTTCCCGAAGTACTCTCGCAACTAATGAATATGGAAATTGAATAAGACGCCAAAGCTGCTTAGCTAAAAGAGCTAGGTTGAATTCATGGATCATGCGAAAACCAATTTCTCCCTCTTCTCTAGGTGCACATATCTTTTCCCATTTAGCCAGTGGATTCTTCGTTTAGGTGGATTTGAGCTCCACCAGAATTGTGCAATGGCACTTGCAAGGTTCTCACATATGTGTAGTATACCAGCGAAGTTTTATAATCAATTCCATTAAAATAGAAGTCACAACTTCTTTTCATGTGTGAATTTTAAAAATTGGACTATACCTATTGTAGAGCTCAACACTTATAAACAAACCACTAGGCTCTCGCTTTCTAGGTTCGTCTATTGATCGGTGTCGATCGATGATTCTATATGAATATCGATCGATGCACTATTCAAAACATCGACCGATTATTCTATTTGAATATCGATCGACGCTATTGGTCAAGCGTTAAAGCGCGGGTTGAATGTGCTCACTAAGCTCACTAGATCAGCTCTCGCCTTTCTCTAGCAAGAAAATTAGCTCAATTAGATTGGTTCAGGATGAGATTAAAGCTATCGCTTATATCTATTAATCCTAGGTCAAGTTCTAGGTAGCCAATCTAGAAGCAGACACTAATGATAATCCTAATGATTAATATCACAACTTAGCAATCTATAGTTGGGGCTAATCCCTTATAACCTATTTAAACCCTAAAATCTAACAAGGGAACTACTCAGACATGGCCAAGTAATTCATAACAGCAATAAAGTATGAAAACTGCATTAGAATAGTAAATATATATCAATGGAGTTCCAATCACAAATATAACTTTGGATCTTCTCTCCAATCTATCAAAATCCTAGAAAATCTTTGCTGTGAAAATAGTAAAACAAGAAAGCACTTTTTGCCTCTAACATGTTGGCAGAGCTTATATAATTAGGTTAAAATTCGCCAGGGGTAATCTTGTAAATTGGTGAAGACTTGGGCTTCAAGTCGGCTGTGACCAAACGGGCTTTCAGCACGCTACGCTGTCGATCGATGTCAAGATGTGAACATCGATCGATTATTCCTCTTCGATATCGACCAATGGTCGAGCTCGATGGTCATCTCGGGTGCTTGCTCCAAATATCTCCAAAATACTCCAAAATCATCACTTATCTCCAAATCACTCCTGATCCTATAAATACTCTAAATAGACTCTATAATATAATAATTAATAGTTAAAACACTTATAAACCATGGGTAAAAGTAGGTCAAATCCATGGTCTATCATGGATCCCGCTACTGCTGTTAGCAATGTGTTATCCTCCTTGAAGAAGTGTTTCCAGATGCGTGAGCTTTAGATCTGGTAAGAATGTGTCGTTTCTTGCCCCCAGGTGGCTGGGGTTGAGAGATTTTCGAGAGGATACACGTAATGTTCCTCCTACCTATCACATCGTCATGTAGTATATGACTGCCCCTCCTTCTAGTGCCAAACTGTTAGGGGATTTTGTGTACAAGAGATTCGTGCTCAGCTCTACAGAATGATAGGAAGAAGGAGACATATCATGGTAGTATATTCTCCTGGTCGGATTTTTGACAAACCAGGGAAACCTGCTTTTAGGATACTGCCATAGGGGTATGGGCCAGTATATGTCATCGGTGCCTTAATAGCAGCAGGGGAGATTGGTCGTTAGGCGGGGGCCGCATATCAATAGTGAAGATCGCAGGATCTTTTTGATCTATGATCGATGTTTCTGACTACCAGGGTCGGTCCTTGGGTGCCTCCTAATCTATAGTTGATGGTTCCGGTTACCAAGGTTGGTCCTTGGGTATCTACGCACGGGACCATGGAAGGTGTTTGGATTTATAGCTGCATCCTTCAGTGGGGATTGCCTACGTACCCTTCAGTGAGGGATCAAGCCGTTTGTAGTTCATGTATTTGGCGGCGCGTAGCCAAGATGGGCACATAGCCTTGGGAGCACGTGGCTCTAGTGGGCACATGGCCTAATGGGCACATAGCCTTGGGAGCACTTAGCCCTGTAGTGGGTAGGAGTCATCTGTTCTAGAGGGCATATGGCCGGAACTGATGGTAGATTGTCGATATACTGCAGTGAGAACGATGTGCCGATGTGCTTTAGTGAGCATGGAGGGACCCTGCTGATGAGCTGGAGATCATGGCCTGAGCCAGTAAGTAGAGTTGTAGACGTGCTGCAGTGAGCATATATCTTCATCTGGTTGATAATAATCGCCGGAATCAGCCTATCATAGGGGTGTCGAAGAAGAAAGTCTTCTAAGTGTAGAATTTTGCCTTGGCGGCTGTCGAGTTGGTGAGCTCTGGTGATGGAAGTCATGCCCTCTTTTAGGATTTGGAAATATTCATTATATCCTTAGATAATAGAATATTTTACTTTTTCTTAAGGGAAGTGATATGTATTGGAACACTTCCTCTTTCTCTCGGATCTAGGGAGACTCCTTCTTGCCCAAGATGGTTACCTTTAAATGAAGATTTCCATTTATCCTAAGGTAGGATAAATCACTCGGCCTGGAAGCTGGAACCGGGGGCTGGGACCAAGACCCGGGGGCTGTAACCCGGAACCTGAAGGCAGGAACCCGGAAGCCGGAAGATGGAGTAATCTCTTCATGGAATATTTTTCCCCAACAACGAAGACGGCAGTGACTCCGAGATGGAGGACAAATAGGAGACAATAAAAGCTGCAAAGGTTTCAGAGTCCACCATAACCGCCTATCTTGAGCGAGTATTCTCCAAGAAATTTGATGCTATCCAGTCAATGGTTGAAAGACTTCCGGGTGTAGCTCCTCCCATTCGGATAAGCAAAACCAACTCCTACGCTGACACTCCTTTCACGGACGAAATTGCGCTGATTGAGATGCCGCAGAATTTCTTCCCCAACATGAGGATGTATGACGGTACCGGCGATCCAGACAACCATGTCGCCCAATACAAGCAACAAATTCTCACTGTAGCAATCCAAAGGGAGCTGAGGGAAGCAACCATGTGCAAGGGCTTCGGTTCAACCATAATCGGGCCTGCTTTGCAGTGCTATATCAACCTACCTAACGGATCGATACGCTCCTTTGCGACCCTCACAGACAAGTTCGTGGAGCAATTCGCGAGTAGTAGGGTCTGGAGAAAACCTCTGATGATCTCTACAAAATCCTCCAAGACCGATCTGAACCGCTATGTACGTACATAGATCGCTTCAATCAGGAGAAGAGTAGCCATTCCCGAATGCAATGCTTCCACAGCAATCTCGGCCTTCAAAAGGGACCTGCTCCCCAACGGAGACTTGTATAAGGAGCTGACGAAGTATCAATGCAAAACCATGGATGACGTACTATACCGAGCCTGGGCACATGTTAAGTGGGAAGAAGACGTCACGAGTCGAGCCAAAGCTCAACAAAAGCAGGATCAGAAGGTATCCAAACAGACGAAAACTGATCGAGACGAAGGATCCCACCAAAGAAAAGAGGCTGGAAGCAGGAACCGGGGCATGTATCAAAATTCACCCCTGAAGAAAGCCGAAGGAATGAGTGTATCTACGGCCCTCATCAACGTGGCCCGATATCTCTCACTTGGCTATATCAAAACCAGAGCTAATCAAAGTTCTGAGGCAGATGGGCCCACAGGTCAAGTGGCCTCAGAAGATGAAAGCACCCGATTCTTCCTGGAACCAAACCGGCGGTGCGACTTCCAAAACGACCACAGTCACAAACCGTAGGGCTGCGTCGCACTAAGGATCGAGGTCAGCGAGCTACAGAAGAAACGACACCTTCGGGAATTTCTTTCCGATAAAGCCAAGAATCGCCTCAACAAGGAGGCTAACAATCATCCCACTAAAGTTGTTCCTGCTTCGCCTCCCAGACAAGATAGGGTGATCCACGTCATCTCTAGCTGCTCTGAAGTAAGCAGTATAAGTCACGCAGCCACCAAGAAGAGCACACTAAATTCCAAGAACCACTACAAGAAAACACATGCTTAGCGAGGAAATTTTACGAGGAAAAACAATCCTCGTAAATTTACGTCGATTTTACGAGGAACTTACGTGGAAAACTAAAGTCATCGTTATTTCCTCGTAACGTAACGACAAAAGTGTTTCGTCGTAAAGTGGATGTAATTTAACGAGTATTTTACGAGGAAAAACTATTTCCTCGTAAATACGACGTAAACTTTGCGTGTTATTTACGAGGAAATAGTTTACGTGTATTTAGCGAGGAAATTTTGAATCCACCAACTTTGTAGGTGTTACACGTTTTTTTTTGCCACCTAATTAATTTTCGTCGTAAATTCATAGGAAAATTACAACTACCAGATTCGAATTTCCTATAAATATGGATGTTTGAACATCATTTTAAACACACCAACAACAAAAAAACGTGAAAGAAAAAAAAATGACTGGCTCCGGGACTATTTACGAGTTGCGGAAGAGGATGTATATGCATAGAGATGCTAACGGGAGAGTGACGAAAGAATACCTTGCGGGTCTGGAGACATTTATGCATCAAGCAGATTCAACACCGCTCGCCCAAGAAAGTGGTAAGATGTTCTGTCCTTGTCGGAAATGCAACAATTCGAAACTGGCAAACCGTGAAAATGTTTGGAAGCATTTAATAAATAGAGGTTTCACACCAAATTACTATATCTGGTTTCAACATGGAGAAGGTTTTAATTATGACCAGAATGAAGCTAGTAGTAGTAATAGCAATTTTCAGGAAAAAGCACCGGTTGATCATCATTTGCATAATGAACATAGTTACCATCAGGAGGAGATGGTAGATTATGATAGGGTTCATGATATGGTAGCTGATGCATTCGTAGCTCATGATGAAGATGAAGAACCTAATATAGATGCAAAAAAGTTTTACGAAATGTTAAACGCGGCGAATCAACCACTTTACAGTGGTTGTAGAGAAGATCTCTCTAAATTGTCGTTAGCTGCTAGAATGATGAATATTAAAACTGATCACAATTTACCTGAAAGTTGCATGAACGAATGGGCGGACTTGTTTAAAGAGTACTTGCCGGAAGACAATGTGTCTACTGATTCTTATTATGAGATTCAGAAACTGGTTTATAGTCTTGGGTTGCCTTCGGAGATGATAGATGTTTGCATCGACAACTGCATGATCTATTGGGGAGATGATGAGAAGCTAGAAGAATGTCGATTCTGCAAGAAGCCACGATTCAAGCCGGAAGGACGGGGACGTAATAGGGTACCGTACCAAAGGATGTGGTACCTACCAATTACAGACAGATTGAAAAGATTGTATCAATCAGAGCAGACTGCTGGAAAGATGATATGGCATGCCGAGCATACTCAGACGGATGGTGAGATGACTCATCCATCAGATGCAAGAGCCTGGAAACATTTCAACAAAGTACATCCGGATTTCGCTAGCAATATCCGGAATGTGTATCTCGGACTATGCACAGATGGATTTAGTCCGTTCGGAATGTCAGGGAGACAATATTCATTGTGGCCAGTCTTTCTTACTCCATACAACCTGCCACCGGAGATGTGCATGCAACGGGAGTTGCTATTCTTGACCATTTTAATACCTGGTCCGAACCATCCAAAAAGGTCCCTGGATGTTTTCCTACAACCACTGATAAAAGAGTTGAAGGATTTGTGGTCAACAGGGGTGAGGACGTATGACTGTTCAACGAAGACGAATTTTACGATGCGAGCGATGCTTTTGTGGACCATAAGTGATTTTTCTGCCTATGGGATGTTGTCTGGATGGACTACACATGGGAGATTAGCTTGTCCATATTGTAATGGAACGACAGATGCATTTCAACTGAAGAATGGTAGGAAGACAAGTTGGTTTGATTGTCACCATCGATTTCTTCCCATTGGTCATCCTTACCGAAGAAACAAGAATTTGTTTAGGCACAAAAGGGTTGTGAGAGACACTCCTCCTCCATATCTAACTGGAGAACAAAATTGAAGCGCAAATCGACTACTACGGAGCTAACGAAACAGTTCGTTGGGGTGGTAATTGGCATGTCCCTCGTAATATGCCTGATTCTTACGGTGTTCATCACAACTGGCACAAGAAGAGTATATTTTGGGAGTTGCCATATTGGAAGGATCTTCTTCTGCGCCACAACCTTGATGTGATGCATATAGAGAAGAATTTCTTTGAGAACATCATGAATACAATATTGAATGTCCCAGGGAAGACAAAAGACAACATAAAATCGAGGTTGGACTTGCCGGATATTTGCTCAAGAAGCGAGTTACATATTAAAAGCAATGGACAAGTTCCCGTTCCGATATTCAGACGGAGCTGTTGAAGACGAGTTTAATGAAAATGATGATGTTTCTAGTGATGACGAGAATGTCGATGTATCCAATTGATGTATTTGTTTTATGAATAAGATGGGGGAGTTTGTTTTATGAATAAGATAATGTGGGGTTTGTTTTATGAATAAGGTAATGTGGGAGTTTGTTTTATGAATAAGCAAATGTGGGAATTGTGGTTTGGAATAGAAATAAAGATGAGGTTTGGAATATATGAAGTAGAAAATAAGGAATATGGGGTTTGGGGTTTGGGGTTTCGGATTCTAGGGATTTAAACATAACACTCGTTAATTCCAAGTAACCCAACGAGGAAATAACGACGAAATATTAAAATAAAGAACACAGGCTCGTTAATTCCACGTAAGCACAAATCGTCGTAAAGACCACGTATAAGAAATCGTCGTAAATTCCACGTAGGTAAAAATGTCGTAAAGACCACGTAGGCAAAAATCGTCGTAAATTCCACGTAGGCAGAAATCGTCGTAAATACCTCGTAAGCCAACGAGGAAATAACGACAAATTTAAAAATAAAGATGAAGTTTGGAATATATGAAAATAAGGAATATGGAGTTTGGGGTTTGGAATATGGGGTTTGGGGTTTCGGGTTTCGGGTTTGGGGTTTAGAGGTTTCGGGGTTTGAGGTTTGGGGTTTGAGGTTTGGGGTTTGGGGTTTGGGGTTTGGGGTTTGGGGTTTGGGGTTTGGGGTTTGGGGTTTGGAGGTTTCGGATTTTAGGGTTTAGACAAAATACTCGTTAATTCCACGTTAGCAGAAATCGTCGTAAACACCACGTAAAAGGATTTAAACAAAAACTCGTTAATTCCACGTAAGCAGAAATCGTCGTAAAGACCACGTTGGATGAAATCGTCGTAAATACCACGTAAAAGGATTTAAACATAACACTCGTTAATTCCACGTAAGCAGAAATCGTCGTAAATACCTCGTAGTGTAAAAACTAGAAAAAAAGGGAAAAGGATCAATATACCAGAATAACATGTGGCAAGACTTCCAGCAATTATAATACGTAAGTCTCGCCCACATGAATTCTAATATCTTATCCTTTTCCTATTTTTTTTAAATATATATAATTTGAATAGGATTTTGCTGAGGAATGTGATTTCAGATAGGGTGTGATTTGGGAGTTTGTGTGTGGTTTGAGAATGAGAGTTGTGGGTATATTTATAGGAAAGCAAGCCTCGTTAATTCCACGTAAGAAAAATCGTCGTTAATACCTCGTAAACAAAAACACGGGCCTTTGTGATTCCTCGCAATTTCCTCGTACAAAAAAACACGGGCCTTTGTAACTGCTCGCTATTTCGTCGTAAACGTACGAGGAATTTGCGACGATATGTAATCTTATATATACCCCCGAGCGCTCACTCTTTCTTTCCTCTCTACTTCCTCTCTACTTCCTCTCCGTTTCGTAGCAATGGTAAGCCTCTCTAATTCCTCTCTAATTTGGTTAGTTTAGGATAGATTAGGTGGTTAGTATAGGGAATTTAGATAGGTTTGCGGATTTTATGTTATTTAGTGTTGATTAGGTGGATAATGTTGGGAAATATATTGTTGATGTTAATTTTAAAATTTTAATTTTTTCCAGGTTCGAAAAGGAAGACTTACTGCCCATTACAGAGAGATCTTCGGTGAGCCGGGTAGTCGTTTAGACCCGGCCTCTTCTTCAGCTCCCGGTTCTTCGGGTTAGGAGACTGTCCCCGAGACTCAGTACACTCAGAGAGTCTCTGGGTCTACTTCTTCTAGTGCACCATCGGCTCCTCATGTGCCTTCCCCGATGGCTCATCCGACGATGCCTCCTCCTGTGCCTCCTCCGATGGCACCTCCGATGGCCGCCGATATTCATCCCGATTTGATGATGCCTCCGAGTGCTCCTTACTCGCAGTACACTGTAGAGGACATTCTCCGTCTGCCAGGCAGAGAAGGTTTACCAGTCATCGACCCCGACCGACCGGACGGAACTTTGTGGTATGTTGCATTAATTTTTTTTTTAATTCATTTAATATTTTTTTATAACCTTAAAAAATAATTTATATTTTAAATTTGTATTTTCCAGGTGGGGGGTTGACAACTGTCTTGCATCGGACGTAACCGACACGATCAAAGGTTACTTCTCCATGGCACATCCAAACTGGAGTAAGACGCCTCACTACGTCAGAAAGACGTGGTTCAAAATTTACGCTGTAAGTTTCTATTAATTAATTATATATACTTTAATTTTTCATGATTTATATATATACTTTCTAAAAAACTAATTGTTAATTTATTTTTTCCAACAGCAAAAATATAATTGGGCCTTGTGGATCACTGAGAGGGTGAGGAAGAAGTTTAACGCGAAGGCGAAAGTTCGCTTGTTGGACACGGTCTCAAACTGGAAGGGTGACTGGATCGTGAAGGGGTATGAGCGTGGCAAACCCGCTGAGCTCACCACGGATGTGTGGGATAGCCTCATCCGTTATTGGCGTCTTCCTGATTCCATTAGAATCGCCCAGTCTTGCTCTAACTCCCGTAACACGGTCGATGAGCACGGAAACGGGCCGATGCTTCACACTACGGGCCAAAAACCCCACGCCGGTGTCTGTTTGGAAATGGTAATTAAATATTTTATTAAATAAAGTTTTTAATATATATATTTTATTCTAACTTTCTTAAATGTTTTTTAGGCCAAAGAGACGGGACATCTCCCGTCTCTTATGGAACTTTACGAGAGGACCCACAAGAACAAGGCGGGTGTATTTGTAGATGGCAAGTCCGAGCAAATCTACAATGACGTGATTGCTCGGGTTGAAGACCGCCAGACTCAGCTGACCCAGCAGTCTACCGACGGATTACCCGTCACCTTATCCACACTTGAAGTGGATAAGATTTACGAAGAGGTAAATTTTCAAAAATTTTAATTTTTTATTATTCATTTAATATAACTTTAAATTTTTACTAACAATATTTATTTTTTGTTTTTAAGGTTGTCCCTAAAAAAAGGGACGGACGTTGGGGATTGGTTCCGTCAACGATGTTCCGAGAGCGACATCGTCTTATGGTCAGCGACGGGATGATGAAGTCACTGAGATGCGTAGAGAGTCCGCTCAGCTGCGTAACGAGTTGGCCGCGACAAAATCTCGTATGGGTGGAGTCGAGGGCTTCTTGGACGTTATAGCGGCCACAAATCCGGAATGGGAGTCCATGTTGAGGAACATGCGACAACAACATCCCATTCGAGGTGAGTCATCCGACGTACATAACAAGGCGGATGTTACGAGGAGGAGTGATGAATTCTACCAGGCGATGAACGACCCTTAGTTTTTTTTCTTTTCCGGTTGTTGTATTATAAATTCAAAACTTATTTATATATAAAATATTTTCATATTGATTTATTTTTATTTTACATTTTAATTTTATTAATAAATTAAATAATTTGAATTATTTTTTAATTATATTTTTAAATTCTGTAAAATAATAAAAACGAAGTAAATTCGTAGCTAATGTACGACCTATTTACGTGGAAACCTTACGAGGAAATGACGAGAAAAAATAAACGAGTATTTTACGAGAAAACATTTACGAGGAAATAACGAGGAAAGATAAATGAGTATTTTACGAGGAAATTTTTTCGTGGTCATTACGTGTATTTTGCGAGGAAACACTTTCAAGGTATTTACGTGTAGTTTACGTGGAACTCGTTTCGAGGTATTTACGAGGAAATATAGCGACCTCCTTACGTGGAATATTGACGTGGTCTTTACGACGAAATGATCTATTTCGTCTTTACGACGAAATATATTCCTCGCTAAGTTACGACGAATTAGCGAGGAAATATTTGTTACGGCAGATGAGTAACGAGCAAACGTGGTTCCTCGCTAATTCGTCGTAAAGCCTCATTTACGACGAACTCACGAGGAAAACCGCCCTCGTTAAGATTATGTTTTCTTGTAGTGAACTGTCTCGAGACTAGGAAAACAAAGCGCCTGCTCCTGGGCACGGATGAGATAAGTTTCACTGCGAAGGAGCAGGAGAGAGTCCTAGTGATATGCCCTAAAGGGTGTTGGATATAATCTGAGAAGGCAATGGCACTTCTGGAACTGAGATGGATTGAAAGGATCGTCAAGAGGTGCGGAATGACTCTTGATATACCCACGATCTAAGGCTAACCACCCAAGAATAAATGAATGTGTTGGCTAACCCCCAAACAACACACAAAGATGATTGGCTGACCACCAAATCAACAAGCCGGTTCAAACCAATGAACTAGCTAAAGATCTCTCTCTCTCACTCAGAGAAAAGAAGAAACAAAATAAACTCAAACTTAGACTGATTTTATTCATGGAAGAAATTACATAATTATACTACTTGTAGTCAAAGAGAATTAAAGAGAATTGTGGAAAAACAAGGCATAGAAAATAGAAACATTGACTAGAATATTATTAATGAGTCAAAGACTCAGTTTTCCATGCAGATTGGTCAAAGATGACCCTTCGGTTCACGTTCTGGTCAAGGAAACCCTTCGGCTACTGTCCAGGTTCATCCAAACCTGATAGATGCACGGCGGTAACGATAAGGACTCCTACGGGACTGTCCGGATGGTCCGCCGGGTGAGAATCCATGTCTGTCTTCAGGTTCTTCACGACCCAAACTAAGTCTGGCTCGTCTATTGTCCTTAGAATGTCGAGATGGTCGGGAAAGACAAGCTCTGGTATGGTCAGTTCGGTTGTCTGAACGTGGTTCCAGCCTTAGCTCCATTCCGGACGTACGCGGGTCGATCCGATACACGGCTCGGTCAGTTTGATCTGTACGGTTGGATGGATGAACCTTAGTTGAATTGTTCAGAACGTCCTGATCTCCATGCGAAGCTGGTTCCATGTACTAATCCATGGACTGGGGCACATCATTCCCTCCTTCTTCAAAAAGATTTGTCCTCAAATCTGTAACATTAGAAGGAAAAGGGTTATAAGCAAAAGAATTATAATCATCACAATGCTCACCTTGAGTTCGGTCCGGTTTTTGAATGGAAGGAGATCCTTCTTGGTTTGCTTGATGACCACGGATTTGTTCTTCATCTAGCCCCTCCATTGGTTCATTTGTGAAGTCATCAAAAAGCGGCAATGGGACTGAAAGTTCTTCATTTTCTAGCTCGGTTTCAACTTTGTCATTCTCCAAAGTCACCAACGGTTTCTGAGTTTGGCACTTGTTAGCATAATGACCGATTATCTGGCATTTGAAGCACCTGGTAGAATGAGCTTTTCTTGTGGTTTTTACAACTTTGCTTTTATCAAAAGAGATCTCATTAGTTTTCAAATTGGAATTTGAAAGAGAAGAAAGATTACCTTGTTTGAGATTATGTTGTTTTGGTGCAGAAGAAGTGTTGGGTTTCCCTTCTTTTTGAGTTGCTGAATAGCAAAAATTGTCTTATGCAACATCTTCTCCAAACTTTCTTAAGTCTAAAGCTCGTTCCGATCAAGCATATCACAGTTGCTTCTCTTGGCTTTGGTGAAGGGACGATCACCATTTCTGACCCTCTTCTCATCATCATCTAACATGTTTTGTCTCTTCCTTTGGTTTCTTTGTTTCTGCACAAAATCAAATCCATTAGAAGCAAACTGTTTCTTATCTCCAAAAATTAATTGCTCTTTTTCAAACACAGTTTTAAAAGGATAAAAAAAGCTTGTTGTGGTTTTGAAGCCTGATTTGATTTCTTGTGAAGTCCAAACATCCCAAAAAACAGTTAACCAAAGAGTTACCAAATAAAAATTCTCACACTCTCAAAGTGTTTAGCTCACGATTTTTAGGTGATCATTCAGAGTTCTTTTCACTGGTTCAAAAGGATGATAGATAGTCAAAATTCCGCAATCAAAACCCAAAACAACTTTTAAGGGTAAAGAGAGAAAGAAAGATGAAAAGATTTTTACGTGGATCCGCCTTAACTGTCCTAAGACTGGGTTTCTCTTCAGCTAGCAGGGTTTCTCTTCCACCACTCCCCCAAGATTTCTTTTCGGAAATGATTCAAGCCAAAAAAGTGTACTCTTGTTTTTCTTTTTTTTTTTATCATTATTTTTTTCTTTTTCTTTTTTTTTAATAACTGGCGATCACAAGGGAGTAATGGAACAGCCCAGATCCAACAAGAAATCAGAAAAGAAATTTGTGAAGAGATGAGAAGATGGAAAGATGAAATGAAAACAAACCAGCTAAAGTGGCTCTGATACCACTAGATATGCCCTACTACGGGGATATGAACTCCCCAAAAGGAAGAACTGGTGGATTGAAGGAAAGTCTCTTGATACTACCAGACTTCAGTTGTTGCTTGATATGACGCACAAGTCCAACAGAAGAAGGGTTTCTAACCATTGCTTGATATGACGCACAAGTCCAACGAAATAGAGAATGTTTACTTGGAGAAAACTCAACAAGAAACAAGAAGTGTTCTACAAAGAACAAAGAGATAAACTCATAAAAGGGGAAAAAAATCATTCTTATTCATGGAATGAGATTACATATTTATAGTAGAAATAGTCAAAGAAAGACATAATGAAATTGTGGAAAACTAGAAACTTAGAAAACACAAACAAACACTAAGACTAAAGACTTTTGTATAACCGAGATGTTGAATTTTGACTTGACTTTGAAGAAATCAATGCAACCCACGACCAGGACTTCTTTGTTGACTCTATTCAGATATTTCTTGATAAGAATGAGTTTTAAATGGACTAACGAAAGAGCTGATAGAATTTGGCAAAAAACAAACCCGTATTGCACTTTTTATGAACTTTTCCTTGGGCTGAACAAGGCCCATTTCGCCCAGCAGCTAAACCACCTCCATCTTCAGTGTCATTTAGCTCACTCAGCTCCAAAGTAGTGTCACTTAGCTCATCCAGCTCCAAAGTAGTGTCACTTAGCTCACTCAGCTCATCCAGCTCATCTACTCTCACTTCAGCTGGTTTCAGCTCATGCATACTCTCTTCAGCTGGTTCCAGCTCGTCCACACTCTGTTTCAGCTCGTCCTCAGTCTCATCAGTTATTTTAGATCAGTATGCTCACCATTAATTCATCATGGTTTGTCTTTTGTTGAAGAATCATCTGGCTCAGCCATGGTCGCATCATCTGGCTCAGCCATGGTCGCATCATCCTGGCCCAGATCTATGATCCGAGGCGCATCACCTAGCTCCCCACCACGATGCCTTAGACATATTGCTCACTGTAGCAAATTGCCTAATAAAAAGAGTATTGGTGGACAATGGGAGTTCCAGCAACATCATCTTCCAGACTGCCTATCATGACCTAGGGCTGGAAGAAAACACGTTGACACGAAAGATCACCCCACTAATACGATTCAGTGGAGAGGTCAAACAAACTTTCGGAGAGGTTATCCTCCCAGTATACGCCGAGGGAATCAACTTGTCTACTGAATTCCTCGTCGTCGATTGCATGTCCTCATACAACATGATACTTGGACGACCATGGCTTCGCGACATGGGAGCCGTTCCCTTGACGCTCTATCAAATGGTCAAGTTTCCTACTCCCTGGGGCATTAAAGCGATCAGAGGAGATCAGGAAAATTCCTGATCTTGCTTCCAAACCACTCTAAAGGGAAAGACCCAAGTCTTATAGCAATTACAGAGTAGGCCTAAGGCTTCACATGCTGAAGAGCCAGAGGTCGAAGAAATGGATGATGTTCCATTAACCGAAGGGGATCCTGCACAGAACTTGAAGATAGGTTTTGGGCACGCTGAAGGTTTAAGACGAAGACTGATAGACTTCCTCCGATCTAACTCGGATTGCTTTGCTTGGTCCCACGAGGATATGCCGGGAATCGATCCTGAAGTGATTGTGCACAAGCTCCAGGTTGATCCTTTACATCAGCCCGTCAGACAGAAAAGGAGGAAGTTCGCTCCAGAAAGAGATGAAATCATCAACGAAGAGGTCAAGAACATGTAGAACACCGGGTTCATCAAGGAAGTCCAGTACCCGGAATGGCTGGCCAACGTAGTAGTCGTCAAGAAGAAGAACGACAAGTGGAGAGTCTGCATAGACTTCACCGACCTGAACAAATCATGTCCAAAGGATCCGTTCCCGGTGCCGCATATCGACAAACTCGTGGATGCCACAGCGGGGCACCAGCTTATGAGCTTCATGGATGCATTCTCCGGCTACAATTAGATACTCATGCATCCTGGAGACCAGGAGAAGACATCCTTCATGACGTGTAGGGGCATTTACTGTTACAATGTCATGTCCTTCGGCCTAAAGGACGCAAGATCCACCTATCAAAAGTTGGTAAATATAATGTTCGCAGATCAAATCGGCCAGACCATGGAGGTCTACATAGACGATATGTTGGTCAAGTCCTTAGATGCCGAAGACCATATATCTCACCTGCAAGAAGCTTTCTCCACTCTTCTGAGATACAACATGAAGCTCAATCCCGCGAAATTTACTCCATAATTTTCATTAGCGAAGATTATGATCTAGTAGGTGCCATATCTAAACCTTTTGCTTGGCCATCTATTAAACTCTTTTCCATCAAAAGCTCATCTCAATGATTAGGAATTTTTTGAATGGCGTGTGATGTTTCAACCTCGCCCTGTGTGATGTTTCAACCTTGCCCTGCTCTTCAAGGAGCCTTTGTTATATATAGCCAATAGTGTAGTTACGGAAGATTGGTTTCAATTTTATATTGCAGCAGGTTATCCAATTTGGCTAAAATTTCTTATTTGTTAATGTTTTATGCCCATGCTTTGTCTTTTTGGATTTACACTGTTACTTTGTATTATTTGATGTTTTCATAATGGAAAGTATCCCCTAGACTATATTTGCCAAGTGATTTTGCCACATGTCTTTTCTACAATCAATTTCACAAAACAAATATGACATGACTACTGAAATTGATGACGTGGCTTCCAGAAAAATATGACATGGATAATTTCATTTAATGTTGATTTATATTTTTGGTAAACTTATTAGAATATGGTAATAATTCATATATTACATTTAATATTGATACTTTTTTGTGTAAACTTTTTTAAAATATGATAATAGCTCATACATCATCTGTAAAATAAATATATTCATATATAACATTTCAAATTTCGAAATATTATTATTTTGTATACTTTTACAATTTTTATTACTATGGCTTTCAAAAGTTTCTACAATTTTCAAAAATTTATATATCTAATCGTAAGATCATTAGTCTTATATATCTACAAATTTTATAAATATTGTTTAGGTTAAATATCTGATAATTATACAATTTTATATTATTTTTATTAGTTTTATACAAATTGATTTAATATATATCAAATCTATATTAAATATTAGTAAGAAAATAGTAAAATCTATAATATTTAATAAAATTTATTTTTAAATATAAATTAGATTTATAAAAAAAATAACTGCACATGGTGCAGGAAAACACCTAGTTTTAGTGTTAAAAAGCAAGTTAACCTGGTTCAAAAGGAACAATCACTCTTCAAACTGCAATATAATATTAGTTATTAGACCGACAACCCAAATTACATTTCTGTATATAAGTTATAAAAGAAAACCGATTATACAAAAACCATGAATCGTATTTCCTCTATATATGATTACATCCTTTTAGAAATATAAAAATACTAGTTGATGGTCCGCATCTTGTGCGGACTAATATATATATATATATATATATATATATGCTTAACGAATTTTAATTTTACTATTTTATATAGATATCAAATTATTAAATTTGATACAAATTTTAAATTAATATTAAAAATTATAAAATTTTAATAATCATGTGGGTAATCGATGAATTAAATTATGTTCTTTTGTTTAATTTTTTTATACGGTATGTAGATTTTTGATCAGAAAATAGTAATATCGAATTAGGAAGATAAAATACTATAATTTATATTTTAAAGCAGTGAGAAAAAAATAATATAATAATAAATTACAAAACATTATCTCTATGTTCTCTTAGACTATATTTATATTACGTTTATTATTTGTCAAATTTTTAATGTTCTTTAATGTTTTAACATAGTTTTACATGCTAATTTATATTTTTTAATATTTTGGTTTTTAATATATTATTTTGATAACATTTGTGATTTTACAGGTCAAAAAGCTAATTTGATGTTCCTTATGTACAAATGCAAATTAAAATTTCAGGTTAGAAATATGATTGTTTAATATATAAAATATTGAACATAGGTATACAATCTATGTTTTACAAAATATATTTTCAATGATGCTTAACCTTTAATCTTAATTTTAATATTGTAATAATATGTATTTGGATCAATATTAACAATAAGAATCAGAAAAACTGACTATAATATTAATCATTAAAATCATAAATTAAATATAAGATAAACATAATTATGATATTATCGATATAATTTAATTAACATATTTTAAATATCATGATAAATATATATATGAAAATAATTTTTTAAATAATAGTATAAATATATCGGTAGAATTAGTTAATAGTATAGATATATCAATTATGTAATAATAGTATTAGATATCGGTAGGATTAGTTAATAGTATAGATATATCGGTAGATTAGTTAATATTTGCTTATAACTCAAATATTAATTCAAAAAAAAATAAAATCAATCCATTCTAACTCCAACATAATCAAGTGTAACTCATGTCACCAATCAGAGCGAAATCTCGAATCGCTCTATGATTCTTTCTTTTATAAAAGTTAATCTAACTTATATTTTGAACTTACTAAATGAGTGATTTGATAAGAATTTTTCTTGGGTTCACCCCCTAGGGTGAACCTTTAGGTTCACCAACCAATAGAAAGTTGTCATTTTAAATCTAGTATCTTTTAATTAAGGAAACAAAATAACTTGCCAAATTATATTATGTTTTTAAAATAAAAAATAAAAAATTAAATAAATAAAAATAACAATAGTTCTAAAAAAATATTATTTTTAAAAAAATATTTTATTTTTAAGATTTAGAGTTTAGTGTTTAAGATTTATAATTTAGAATTTATCCAAATGTTTAGTGTTTTTCCAAGGGTTTAGGGTTTACCCAAGGGTTTAAGGTTTTTCCAAGGGTTTAGGGTTTAGGATTAGAGTTTAGGGTTTAGGGTTTAGTGTTTTGTTGACAACATGTTTAGTGTTTTTCCAAGGGTTTATGGGTTTACCCAAGGATTTAGGGTTTACCCAAGGATTTAGGGTTTAGGATTTGAGTTTAGGGTTTAGTATTAGAGTTTAGGGTTTAGTGTTTTGTTGACACATTTTTTTTTTTGAATTCTTTTTTTATATATTATTTTTATTTATTTTTAAATTTTATTTTGAAAAAATAATATAATTTGCCAAGTTATTTGGTTTCTTTAATTAAAAGATACTAGATTTAAAATGACAATTTTCTATTGGTTGGTGAACCTAAAAGTTCACTCTAGGGGGTGAACCCAACAATAACTCATTTGATAATTACACAGTCAACAAATCTACAATTTGATCAATAGTTAGGCCCAATATATTTAAACAGTGTTTATTTCAAACAATTCATTTTTTTCAATTAATAGTTAATGTAAATAAGAAATATACATATATTTACTTGTATATATATATTTCTCACGTTGTTATAATTACAATATTCATGTTCACGATAGTAAAGATGTTTCCATTTAACTATTAAGGTAAATATATATACAAATTTTGTTTTCGAAAAATATATAAATTGTGGTAATTTAGATAACAATACTAGTTTGTTAGATCTCTAAAAAGAATACTAATTTGTTAGCTAGATAAATAAATATAATATATCAATGGTCCAATTGGATAAAAAATACTGTTAAAATTAAAATCTTTGTTATAATATTGTAAACCGTGTTACAAAGAAATATGAGACGGAAGTTACAATGACACGGTTTACAACGTCTATCTTTATTGTCAAAAGCTAATCTTATTGACACATCTGTATAAATTCTAAAATATAAACTTCATCCCGCTTAAGCTATATAACTAGGTTACTTTTTGTGCGATATGCATCATTAATATTTTAAAATTAAAATATTCAAAATTAAAAATTAAAATCTGATTTATGAATCTAAATATATTTTAAATATTTAACTATACATAAAATTTTAAATATTAATAATACCCATAATAGTTTGTATTTAAAAAAAAAATAATTTTAGTGAAATATAGATATTCATACACAATTTACTAATTTTTATCGTAAATTAAAATATAAATATTCTTATACGTTAAGCTATGTCATATTTTTATATTGTATATCTTATATATTCCCTTAAAAATATGAAACTTATTAATTTTAATTTTAATTTTAAATACTTAAGAATACGCAAATTTTTAATTTTATTCGTGGTTTTTGTTTGCTAAAATAAACTTAAAATTAATGATGAAAAATAACTATCTATAAAAAAATTTAAGCTTCTCTGTACATAAATTTTAATCAAAATTATACTAGTTTGTGTTTATTAAAATAAACTTACAATTAATTTTTCCAAAATTTAATATTTATATTAAACATTTAAATTTAATATTAATTTAACATAGAAAATTTCTTATACTTGTAATTACATTAATTTTCAGTATATTAGCAATAATTTATTTTTATTTAAATTTTTGGTATGTAACCCAGTTTAGCTATTAGCTTGTTTTAGGAATCTTACCCAAAATATTATCATTAAACCAAATTTAGCTATTATCTTATTTTACAAATACCTAAAACGAAGTATCATTAAAATTATACATGTCATAATATATATGATGAAAAAAGCCATGTCACATTTTTCACTAAACCATGTCGTTATTTTCTTGAAAGTAATAATTTTTTTTAATTCATTTTACACATAATGTCTAGGAAATTTACTTTTCAATTTTAATAATATAGTATTATTTTGTATATAAGAATCATATATTATTTTGTTTTTAAATAAGTACATTTTGGAAAGAAAAGTTTTAAAGGCGGAATAAAAATAAATTATTGACATTTGATTTATAATACATAAACTGGTATCGGAGTACCTTAATCTTGTCATCGATCGCACTTGGTTGAACGTGCAAACGCGTTTTAGAGGAAAACCCCGGACACTGAAATTCCGTTCATAAACGCGAATAGACTTTAGAACGTGCATGGACCAACCCACCACTCATTATCCATAACATATCTCACAGATCACAAGTTACAAAAAAAATAGGGTATATATATCACAGATCACGGTAGTATTTATAATGGCGGGTCACATGTATTTGATTTATTATCACCATGGTAGCAGAATCTCACGAATATGCCCTCCAATAACATTCATTGTACATGATATCTTACGTGACATAATACGTAAACGTGCAAATTAATTTAATTAAAAATATTGGGAATTTTTTCAAGAATTTGTTTATTAATTACTTAAATACAGAAGAGGGGGTAAAACCAGGGTTGGGTCTGAGCATAGACCTGTCAATTACGGTTGGGAATTATTATTCGGGATCCAGATCCGATCCGAGATCCGCTCCGGATCCGTTCAGATAACAGAATATCCCGGGTGTCCGGATACAAATTCGGATAGTAAAATGTCGGATATGTCGAATCCTGATCGTGATATCAAGATTTTTTTTAATATTAAATTTAAAATTTTATTAATAATTATAGTTGATATATTAATATTTATACATAGATTTAGTCTTACATTATTATATTTAATTTTTATAATCATTTATATATTATAAAAATTTTATAAATTTTTGTATATATTTATAATTTTAGTATTTAAAAAACAATTCTTATTTATAATTTTTTTATTTTTTTGCATATCCAAAACTTGCGGATAATACAATATCTAAATAGATATATAAAACCCGGATATCCGGAAGACACGGATCCGGATACTAAAATTATGGATCCGTCCAACCCCTAGAGCAAAGTGGCATATAAAGTCCTTTTGTGATATATATCTCGGTACAACTATTTCCAGATCCGACTCTGCTTGACATAAGTTACTGTGTAAATTATGAAAAAGTATTTTTCATTAAATATTTAATAAATGTTTATGATTCTCAGAATTTCATATCTGTCTATAGGTAAAAGTAACATCCACATTACTTGAACTCACAATAGAACCACTAGAGAATAATTAACATCAAACTCTCTCAATAGTGGTTAATATTTTTTGTTCTAAATAAATGAAAATTTTGATTAGTTTTGTTCTTTTCATATAAACTTTTTTTTTCTCTTAGAAATATAAATATATATCATTAATATTATGTATAACATTATATATATTTTTTGAAAATCAAATAGAAAATTAAAGTAAAGTGTTAGATCGATTAAAATTACTTAAATAAATATAACGAGAATATTTTGAAATCTCATGTATATATGTTTCACAAAAGAAATAAACTGTAACAATTAGTCAATATTTTATTTTTATTTATAAGTATGTTTTGAAGCATCCCGTAATTTATATGTATAAAAATAAATAAAACATTACTATGAATCATATGTTTTTATTTTAACTTTGATTTTAGATATAAGAAACTTGATTAGTCCAGATACATATTTTATGGTATATTGAGTGACATATATTCCTTTGAATTGAAGTATACTATTTTTATTCTTATTAAGCCCAATCCGATTGGTTTTATTTATCGCATTAGTTCAGTTTTTCAATGTCACCTTTCTTGGGGTCCACGGCAGTAACGTAGACCGTGTAAACCAACCCAAACGTCATAACAATCTCAAATACGACTACGGTCCACGGTGTGACTCCATAAGAGAACGAAAAAGCTGTTATCTCCTTCCCATCAATACTTACCTTGACCAATAAGTAAGCCACTACTACTCCGAGTAATTGAGCAATCCAGTAAAGGATAGCTCTTCACAACGTTATGCTTCCATCAATGAAAGCTCCAAATGTAACCGCAGGATTAACATGACCGCCTGAAACGTTTGTTCTTACAGAAACCGCCACGAACAATGTAAATGCATGAGACAAAAATGCAGCCACTAGACCAGAACGTGTGGCCGGTTAGCTTTCCATAAGACATACCGAAGCCTTGACCAGCGAAAACGAATATTACCATCCAGAAAAGCTCCGCGAATGACGCTCTGATCGCATCTCGACAGCTAGCTTCTCATGGCGAAATTGTTGATAGCCACAGTAACATAAATAAAATATTTTTTCTAAGCTTTTCTTACTAAGTTTATATAGTTGAAGCGAGAGAGCCACGTCTATGCTGGAGAAT
The DNA here is from genome assembly GCF_020379485.1 of Brassica napus. Lineage (NCBI taxonomy): Eukaryota > Viridiplantae > Streptophyta > Magnoliopsida > Brassicales > Brassicaceae > Brassica > Brassica napus. Next base: position 25,822 of record NW_026014167.1, read on the forward strand.
CGTTCAGACACTGAGATTAGTGTTTTACGGTGGGCCCTCCATGATTAGAGAGATCGAACGGTGATTAACTAATCTAGACTTGTTAATAACTTTAATTACAATTGATTTAGAATTTAACCCGTTTTCTCGTTTTCTATAAATAACGTCATGGCTCGCAGTTGAAGATCACGCGCTTTACTGTTCTTTCTTCTTACTTTTCGCAAGATTGTTCTGTTCTTTACACGATTCCAAGGTGCGACTTTTTTTTTGGCTTCTTAGATCTCAAACTTTATTGGTTCTTTTCGATCTTTAATGCTTTAGGTTGAAGATGGTAGATGGTTAGCAAAATGTGATAGGGTCTTGTTGATTAATCGTAGTAGAATCTTGATTTTGACGTTAGATCTTTGAGTCATATACATCATCACTAGTTAAAGATCATGACTTAATTTAGCGGGTGAACTCAAAGAACTCGAGTCACAGAATCTTGATTTGTGTTCTTGAATTGCTATTTATTAGATGAGTGAAGAGGTCAAAGAGAATCAGTCTGGGAAGCTTCAGAAGCCAACTCCACGTTTAAACGAGAGGATCCTCTCATCTTTATCTAAGAGATCGGTTGCTGCTCATCCATGGCATGATCTTGAAATCGGTAATAAATCACTAATTACTTATTAAGAAAAAAAAATATAAACATATTGTGTTTTGAGCCTGTCTGTCTTTTTAACTATAAATTATTTTTGGGAAAATGAAAATTGTCTGCAGGACCTGGAGCTCCAGTGATTTTCAATGTGGTAAGTCTTATGCTTGATGATGTGATAATCCATTGATGGTAAGATCACAAAAGATAATCTGAAATGAATCATTTATGGTTTTTGAATGAAATCAGGTTGTTGAGATCTCAAAGGGTAGCAAGGTCAAATATGAACTTGACAAAAAGACAGGACTAATCAAGGTAAAAGAAAAAGAAGACAAAACCTGGAGTAAAAAGGAGATGATGATCTGGTATTTTCAAGGAAATGAAAACTCGTAACAATTTGATTTGTCCTCTCAGGTTGATCGGATCCTTTATTCATCGGTTGTGTATCCGCATAACTACGGTTTTATTCCCCGCACATTATGCGAAGACAATGATCCGTTGGATGTGCTAGTCATCATGCAGGTTTTAAGTCTTATCTTCACCACAAACACACACACAAAAATAAATAAACCATATGGATCAATATATTCTTAGTGAGATTGATTGATTCTGTGCATGCAGGAGCCTGTACTTCCAGGTTGTTTTCTGCGCGCCCGAGCTATTGGATTAATGCCCATGATTGATCAGGTAACATTCATATCTCTGTTTTATAAAATGATCCTTTTGGTTATAAGTTGTGTAGGCAATCTGAGTAACTCTTGAGTATTTTTCTGTTTTGTAAAAAAGGGAGAAAAAGATGACAAGATCATTGCGGTATGTGTTGATGATCCTGAGTATAAGCATTACACTGACATCAAAGAACTTCCTCCTCATCGTCTTACTGAAATTCGGCGATTCTTTGAAGATTGTATCCTTAATATTTCAATATATACAATCTTTAGTTTCTTCTCGTTACGAAATAAACCACTGCTTTTTGCTGTATATCTTTAACCGAAAATCTTACAGACAAGAAGAATGAGAACAAGGAAGTTGCTGTAAATGATTTTCTACCGAATGGTCCTGCTGTTGAAGCTATTCAGTACTCAATGTAACGCTTCTTATTATTTCCTTCGATATTTTCTTATTTTATATATCCTTTTGTTAAAATTATATATGTTTTGACAAATTTTGTTCTTGAAATCATCTAGGGACCTTTACGCTGAGTACATTCTTCACACCCTGAGAAGATAAGAAAAGGACTATTCCTGCCAAAAAAAAGCAAGAATTTGTCTTATATTTGAATTTTGAATAAAGCACTGTTCATGAAACTGTTCTGATATTTTGTCTTTAAAGCTTCTTTGTTGTTGTTTTCTTCTGGGGATCTTTTGTCTGAAGATTAATCCCAATTGAGTTTTTTTTTTCTCTTATTTGTATTGGATTTTTTTTATCCCTTTAAAGTTTTGATTTCGTTCCAAGAAAACCAGATCTTTTTTTATTTATAAAAATGAATGATCGCGATCACTTTAGTATATTCCCGATTCTATTTCATTTCTTCTTAAACCAAATTCCAAATAGATTTGTAGAATCAGAAGAAATTGTCAGGTAGTGGGAAACTTTAGAGTAGCAGATAGTCGGATCTGCCGCCCACCCGAACAGGTCTTGGCCCAGTACAATAACAGTAAGTAACTCCGGCGTGTGTTGTCAACATTTATCATCTACACCTTTTAATTTATCTGAAAGCGCAAATACAACTAGAGAAGCTTAAAATCTCATTAGAAAGGACATTGATACACCCAACTCATCCATTGTCATAGCTTAAATATAGCTATGAATCTATGATGTAGTGAACGGTTTTTTCTGAAAGCTGAAAAGGTGGTGAACGTTTAGCCTATACTTTCCATCTCAAAGATAATGGATAGCAAATATAATTGATTTATCATTGTTTTTTAGATTATTTAATATTTTATATTCCCTCCGTTTCATACTTTCATGAACATTTTTCTTGTAACATAAATAATATCATTTTAGAATTTCAATGCAATTTATACATATTTTAACCTTCGTAGTAATTAAAGTACTTTGTTTTGTAACTATAATTATCAATTTTTTAATTTTTGAAACTTTTTTTATTAAATAAATGAATTTAATATTTTATGTGAGATTTGATAATTTATCCTTTCGTACTAATGATATTTTTGGCTATTTATATCATTCTCAAGAAAAATCTTATCATAAAATGTTTGATGTGTTTTCTTTGATAGAAAAATGTTCCATGTTGGTTTAATCATATAGGTTTTGGTTGGTTGATTTCAGTTTGGATCAGAACTAACGTTTATTTCATCGGGAAAATGGTCATAATTTTTTTTTAATTTTTTTTTTTGGCTATTTAAAGCATTAATTTTGCATGGACAACTTAAAACACCAAATTCTGTTTGACTTATAATTTAAATTTCAAAGTTTTGTTGACTAAGCCAAATTAAACATGTCGTTAAGTAAACTATTTTTACTTTAATTTATTCAATGGTTAACTAATTATACATTGATCAAATAATATTTATATAAGTAATTAAATATACTTTAAATTATACAATATGTACATTGATTGTTTCCTAGTGTTTTGTTTGTTTTCTTCGTCTCTATTTTATCAAGACATTATACTTATCATACCTCGTCTTGCCTGATATCAAAATGATTTTATGATTATATTTTTATAAATTACTTATAATTAACTGTATAAATTTTGGTTATCAAAACATTATTTTTACACATATGTTTTATAAATTAATGTATAATTAATTAATTATATAAACATTACCTTATCAGGGAAAACTTGCTTAATACTTATTAATGACTAATTAAATCTATTTTAAGTTATGTTAATCTAATTAATAGTGTGTCTAATTCGGCTCAATCAAAACATTTCAAGATTTAAAATGAGAGTAAAACAGAAAACTTGCTTAACCGAGGTTGTTAAAGACTAACTAAACTTATTTTATGTGTTGTTAATCACTTTACAATGTGTCTAATTTGCCTCAGTCAACACAAGTTCAAGATTAAAAATGAAAGACAAACAAGATTAAAAATGAAAGACAAACACAACTTGGTGCTTTAAACTATCTAAGTGAAAGTTGGTGCTTTTAATGGCTAAAATTTTACAAGTTAGGCTTTTTATGATTATTTTCTCTTATTCAAAATAAAGCTTACAAAACGACATTCTTTTGTTTAACCATGGTTTCTAACGACTAATTAACTGTGTTCTTAAGTTCTGTTAGTTTACTTAACGGTATTTCTAATTTTGCTCTGTCAACAAAATTTGGGATTTAAAAAGAAAATCAAACACAACTTAGTGTATTAAGGCGTCTACACAAAAGCTGATGCTTTAAACGACTAAAATTTAAAAGTCAAAGTTTTTATGTTCATTTGTTTATTTCGTCGATTAGGTTTTACGAAATAACAAAATAAATTGAAATCAAAAACAAAAAACCAATTGACACCAGGGTCATTCTGTGTCTATCGAACCTAATAGAGATTAAAAAACCATTCCCCTTAGTTGTTAATTGTTGAGGATAATTAATCCATGAAACCATTCCTCTTGCTTCAGAGCAGGAAGTCGGCTTTCTTCTCCTGCCTCAAAGATTTCTGGCTCATGGGCCTGGTTTTTACGGTAAAGGGGGATATTTGCATATTTCAAGATATGGAAGGACCTAAATAATGTTCGACTAAGGACAACCTATAAAAGGGGGTTTCAAATCCTAAAACAAGGGATCAACTATTCAAGACTTTAACTATAAAGTTAGGGAGTTAGAACTAGGGTTCTTTAACAAATATGTTGTAGTCCCAACTCTCTTACTTAATAAAATTGATATTTGATCCTTGAATCTTGTCTCTTTACTGCTCAATTCCTTTTTATGTAGTATCACAAAGATTCACTACAAAACAACCTTCATTCTTAGCGCGAGGAAACCGCTATCATATGCCTGAGATAGCGTATTATGAACTGCTATGTCTGCCCTAGCTATAATAGGTCCCCCTTTATTATAGCGGTTTTTTAAATACTATTATAGCGATGTTATATGATAGCGGTATTATTTGATGCTGTTATATTGTTGACATTATAATAGCATTGTTTCCACCTGCTACATCTGTTATTTCAATAGCATAATTCGAAGGCTATAATTGTTTATCATATGGAACTATTAGATTTTTTCAATTTTCTATTTTACAACGGTTTTACAGATGTTATTAGTTAATTGTCAGATTTTCATAGCTGTTAAAATTTGTTATTAGACCACAACCTGCTCGATTTGTATTTAAGAACACATATTCATATATTCAAACACACAATCATTGAAAAAGAGGTACCAACTACAAGTTTGAATCCGACACATTACTAGTACAACACATTCATAAGTGCATCACTTAGTCTAATCAAAGCAGAAAGAGTAGTACATTAGACCTGATAGTAGTTAATCCAAGCGACCGTCTCTGCGGCCAACGCAACAGCTAACGCCGCAACGCTCAAGGAGTTCAAAAAGATGTTCTCTGCCTACGAAAAGAAGTCGGAAGAACATGACAAACTCGTGGATGCCTTGACGAAAAAGGTTGAAACCTTAACGGCAAGAACCCTTGCAGTCCTCCCTTGCGGATCTACGAAAATCCGCGGAAGAAAACTCGACTTCACAGCTCCACTCGACAGGTCTGGAACATTGTCCTTCGGGTCAAAACCCCAGCGAAACATCCCCTGCTGACAAACAGAACTCTAAAAACCCTCTACCTCCTGCAAAGGACACAGAGATCGATGAAGTCGAGCGTGTCGACTTGGATCCCAGCTACGTTTCCAACAATACAGAAGAGGACGCTGACATACATCCAAGAAGAACAAGAAGCCGATCGGCTCGGGAAGACTCTCCGTTTGATAAACCTATGACAGAAGAAGAGAAAACCTCTACTGGGTCGAACAGGAGGAGTTACCCGAAAAACAAACCGAGATTACTCGCAGCAAACGCCGAAAGGCTCGGAAATCTGCTGGCGAAAAATCGGACATACGCGACCTTCGTGATTACATAACTAAAACTGCAGCAGAAGTAAGGGCCGTGAAATCCCAGATCCATCATGCTACCAGAGCTGCCCCAGAGATCGATAGATTACTTGAGGGAGCTCGGAAAACACCTTTCACTACTCCCATCTCTGATACCGAGGTATCCAACCCGGGGAAACTCAAAGTACCAATATACAATGGTACAACTGATCCTAAAGCGCACCTTCAAGCCTTCCATATCACGATGGGAAGGGCCAGACTTAAGGAGAGCAAGAAGACGCCGGCTACTGCCGTCTGTTCGTCAAAAATCTGGAAGGAGCGGCGCTCGAATGGTTCGCACGCCTTAAGCGAAACTCCATCGGAAGTTTCCGCCAGCTCACATTGGAATTTCTCAAACAGTATTCTATGTTCATAGATAGAGAAACATCTGATGTCGATCTCTGGAATCTATCCCAGAGGGAAGATGAACCTCTCCGTGAGTTCATAAGACGATTCAAGCTAGTTATGTCAAGGGTTAGCGGAATAAGCGACAAGGTGGCCATAGACACACTCATAAAAACGCTCTGGTACAAGTCAAAATTCAGAAAATGGATAACCCTCGACAAACCACGAACGATCCAAGACGCCCTTCACAAAGCGACGGACTACATCATAATCGAAGAAGAAACGAAAGTTTTGTCGCAAAAACATAAGCCGACAAAGACGTCCTCGAAAGATGTGGACCAAAAGACTAAAAAGAAAAACAAGTAAGTCCATAACGAGGGGGAAGAACTCCAAGGGGCGCATAACTACGCAGTCAATTCGGAACAAGGCAGAACCTCAGGCAATTCATGAACTCGTAATCCAGGATATGACGAAAACACCTTCTGCGAGTTTCACCAGACTCGAGGACACTCGACGACTAACTGCAAAGTCTTGGGAGCGAGACTGGCCGCAAAGCTACTAGCTGGAGAGCTCTCTGAAGTAGCCAGCATTAAAGATCTCATCCTTGAGACCGATCGTCCTCCAAAGACCGACAAAAATCCACCCGCAGAAACTCTCTTCACAGAAATCAAGCAGGGGATAAATGCGGAAGGATATTGGACGACAAAGGAAACTATAACAATCGTCGCAGAGGTTAACATGATCATCGGATGATCACAGTACTACAACAACACGGTCTCGGCCATCAAAGCTTACCAGCGAAAGGCCGAGTCAAGTGCAATTGGCCTACATGGTCTCCTCCCCGTGATGGCAAAGCAACTCGATAAATTTCACGGAAGACGAAGCCGGCGGAATCGATCAACCACACTGCGATCCGCTCGTCATAGATCTTCTCATACGAGATCTGGAGGTCGCAAGAGTCCTCGTTGACACAGGGAGCACGGTTAATGTTATCTTCTGTGACACTCTCAAAACGATGAACATCGAACTCGGGGAAATTACCCCAACGCCAAAACCATTGACGGGTTTTTCAGGCAAAACATCAATGACTCTCATATCAATCCGGCTACCAGTCATGGCCAAGGAAGTCACAAAGATTGTCGACTTCGCGGTGGGTCGATCATCCTGCCTTCTATAATGTGATCATGGGAACCCCATGGCTGAACGCCATGAAAGCCGTTTCGTCTACATATCACCTGGGCATCAAATTCCCTGACCCAGAGCGGGGTCCGCAGAGCATAGTTAAGACAAACAAAAAAAAAAAAAAAAAA
>NW_026014168.1:0-29099 GCF_020379485.1 Brassica napus
TCATCAGTGATTCCGTTTCCCAGTTTGGGATAGCACAGCTTCTTCGTCGTTCCAATCAAACCAGATGAATCTCTTTGTAAGAAGCTTGATTTGGATCATAAAGTGGTGGAGAATCACAAAGTTGAATAAATCTCATAGGATTTGGCATGAAGAAGTTATCCCACTTTCAAATCAGGTGATTCCAGTTTCCCAGTTTGGGAAGCACAGCTTCTTCGTCGTTCCAATCAACCAGGATGAATCACTTTGTAAAGCTTGATTTGGATACATAAAGTGGTGGAGATCACCAGGAAGTTGAATAAATCTCATAGGAGTTGGCATGAAGAAGTTATCCCACTTTCAAATCAGGTGATTCCAGTTTCCCAGTTTGGGAATAGCACAGCTTCTTCGTCGTTCCAATAAACCAGGATGAATCACTTTGTAAGAAGCTTGATTTGGATACATAAAGTGGTGGAGAATCACCAGGAGTTGAATAAATCTCATAGGAGTTGGGATGAAGAAGTTATCCCACTTTCAAATCAGGTGATTCCAGTTTCCCAGTTTGGGAATAGCACAGCTTCTTCGTCGTTCCAATCAAACCAGGATGAATCACTTTGTAGAAGCTTGATTTGGATACATAAAGTGGTGGAGAATCACCAGGAAGTTGAATAAATCTCATAGGAGTTGGCATGAAGAAGTTATCCCACTTTCAAATCAGGTGATTCCAGTTTCCCAGTTTGGGAATAGCACAGCTTCTTCGTCGTTCCAATCAAACCAGGATGAATCTCTTTGTAAGAAGCTTGATTTGGATACATAAAGTGGTGGAGAATCACCAGGAAGTTGAATAAATCTCATAGGAGTTGGCATGAAGAAGTTATCCCACTTTCAAATCAGGTGATTCCAGTTTCCCAGTTTGGGAATAACAGCTTCTTCGTCGTTCCAATCAAACCAGGATGAATCACTTTGTAAGAAGCTTGATTTGGATACATAAAGTGGTGGAGAATCACCAGGAAGTTGAATAAATCTCATAGGAGTTGGGATGAAGAAGTTATCCCACTTTCAAATCAGGTGATTCCAGTTTCCCAGTTTGGGAATAGCACAGCTTCTTCGTCGTTCCAATCAAACCAGGATGAATCTCTTTGTAAGAAGCTTGATTTGGATACATAAGTGGTGGAGAATCACCAGGAAGTTGAATAAATCTCATAGGAGTTGGCATGAAGAAGTTATCCCACTTTCAAATCAGGTGATTCCAGTTTCCCAGTTTGGGAATAGCACACTTCTTCGTCGTTCCAATCAAACCAGGATGAATCTCTTTGTGAAGCTTGATTTGGATACATAAAGTGGTGGAGAATCACCAGGAAGTTGAATAAATCTCATAGGAGTTGGCATGAAGAAGTTATCCCACTTTCAAATCAGGTGATTCCAGTTTCCCAGTTTGGGAATAGCACAGCTTCTTCGTCGTTCCAATCAAACCAGGATGAATCTCTTTGTAAGAAGCTTGATTTGGATACATAAAGTGGTGGAGAATCACCAGGAAGTTGAATAAATCTCATAGGAGTTGGCATGAAGAAGTTATCCCACTTTCAAATCAGGTGATTCCAGTTTCCCAGTTTGGGAATAGCACAGCTTCTTCGTCGTTCCAATCAAACCAGGATGAATCTCTTTGTAAGAAGCTTGATTTGGATACATAAAGTGGTGGAGAATCACCAGGAAGTTGAATAAATCTCATAGGAGTTGGCATGAAGAAGTTATCCCACTTTCAAATCAGGTGATTCCAGTTTCCCAGTTTGGGAATAGCACAGCTTCTTCGTCGTTCCAATCAAACCAGGATGAATCACTTTGTAAGAAGCTTGATTTGGATACATAAAGTGGTGGAGAATCACCAGGAAGTTGAATAAATCTCATAGGAGTTGGCATGAAGAAGTTATCCCACTTTCAAATCAGGTGATTCCAGTTTCCCAGTTTGGGAATAGCACAGCTTCTTCGTCGTTCCAATCAAACCAGGATGAATCACTTTGTAAGAAGCTTGATTTGGATACATAAAGTGGTGGAGAATCACCAGGAAGTTGAATAAATCTCATAGGAGTTGGCATGAAGAAGTTATCCCACTTTCAAATCAGGTGATTCCAGTTTCCCAGTTTGGGAATAGCACAGCTTCTTCGTCGTTCCAATCAAACCAGGATGAATCACTTTGTAAGAAGCTTGATTTGGATACATAAAGTGGTGGAGAATCACCAGGAAGTTGAATAAATCTCATAGGAGTTGGCATGAAGAAGTTATCCCACTTTCAAATCAGGTGATTCCAGTTTCCCAGTTTGGGAATAGCACAGCTTCTTCGTCGTTCCAATCAAACCAGGATGAATCACTTTGTAAGAAGCTTGATTTGGATACATAAAGTGGTGGAGAATCACCAGGAAGTTGAATAAATCTCATAGGAGTTGGCATGAAGAAGTTATCCCACTTTCAAATCAGGTGATTCCAGTTTCCCAGTTTGGGAATAGCACAGCTTCTTCGTCGTTCCAATCAAACCAGGATGAATCACTTTGTAAGAAGCTTGATTTGGATACATAAAGTGGTGGAGAATCACCAGGAAGTTGAATAAATCTCATAGGAGTTGGCATGAAGAAGTTATCCCACTTTCAAATCAGGTGATTCCAGTTTCCCAGTTTGGGAATAGCACAGCTTCTTCGTCGTTCCAATCAAACCAGGATGAATCTCTTTGTAAGAAGCTTGATTTGGATACATAAAGTGGTGGAGAATCACCAGGAAGTTGAATAAATCTCATAGGAGTTGGCATGAAGAAGTTATCCCACTTTCAAATCAGGTGATTCCAGTTTCCCAGTTTGGGAATAGCACAGCTTCTTCGTCGTTCCAATCAAACCAGGATGAATCACTTTGTAAGAAGCTTGATTTGGATACATAAAGTGGTGGAGAATCACCAGGAAGTTGAATAAATCTCATAGGAGTTGGCATGAAGAAGTTATCCCACTTTCAAATCAGGTGATTCCAGTTTCCCAGTTTGGGAATAGCACAGCTTCTTCGTCGTTCCAATCAAACCAGGATGAATCACTTTGTAAGAAGCTTGATTTGGATACATAAAGTGGTGGAGAATCACCAGGAAGTTGAATAAATCTCATAGGAGTTGGCATGAAGAAGTTATCCCACTTTCAAATCAGGTGATTCCAGTTTCCCAGTTTGGAATAGCACAGCTTCTTCGTCGTTCCAATCAAACCAGGATGAATCACTTGTTGTAAGAAGCTTGATTTGGATACATAAAGTGGTGGAGAATCACCAGGAAGTTGAATAAATCTCATAGGAGTTGCAAAGAAGAAAAAAAACTTTCAAATCAGGTGATTCCAGTTTCCCAGTTTGGGAATAGCACAGCTTCTTCGTCGTTCCAATCAAACAGGATGAATCTCTTTGTAGAAGCTTGATTTGGATACATAAAGTGGTGGAGAATCACCAGGAAGTTGAATAAATCTCATAGGAGTTGGCATGAAGAAGTTATCCCACTTTCAAATCAGGTGATTCCAGTTTCCCAGTTTGGGAATAGCACAGCTTCTTCGTCGTTCCAATCAAACCAGGATGAATCTCTTGTAAGAAGCTTGATTTGGATACATAAAGTGGTGGAGAATCACCAGGAAGTTGAATAAATCTCATAGGAGTTGGCATGAAGAAGTTATCCCACTTTCAAATCAGGTGATTCCAGTTTCCCAGTTTGGGAATAGCACAGCTTCTTCGTCGTTCCAATCAAACCAGGATGAATCACTTTGTAAGAAGCTTGATTTGGATACATAAAGTGGTGGAGAATCACCAGGAAGTTGAATAAATCTCATAGGAGTTGGGATGAAGAAGTTATCCCACTTTCAAATCAGGTGATTCCAGTTTCCCAGTTTGGGAATAGCACAGCTTCTTCGTCGTTCCAATCAAACCAGGATGAATCTCTTTGTAAGAAGCTTGATTTGGATACATAAAGTGGTGGAGAATCACCAGGAAGTTGAATAAATCTCATAGGAGTTGGCATGAAGAAGTTATCCCACTTTCAAATCAGGTGATTCCAGTTTCCCAGTTTGGGAATAGCACAGCTTCTTCGTCGTTCCAATCAAACCAGGATGAATCTCTTTGTAAGAAGCTTGATTTGGATACATAAAGTGGTGGAGAATCACCAGGAAGTTGAATAAATCTCATAGGAGTTGGCATGAAGAAGTTATCCCACTTTCAAATCAGGTGATTCCAGTTTCCCAGTTTGGGAATAGCACAGCTTCTTCGTCGTTCCAATCAAACCAGGATGAATCTCTTTGTAAGAAGCTTGATTTGGATACATAAAGTGGTGGAGAATCACCAGGAAGTTGAATAAATCTCATAGGAGTTGGCATGAAGAAGTTATCCCACTTTCAAATCAGGTGATTCCAGTTTCCCAGTTTGGGAATAGCACAGCTTCTTCGTCGTTCCAATCAAACCAGGATGAATCTCTTTGTAAGAAGCTTGATTTGGATACATAAAGTGGTGGAGAATCACCAGGAAGTTGAATAAATCTCATAGGAGTTGGCATGAAGAAGTTATCCCACTTTCAAATCAGGTGATTCCAGTTTCCCAGTTTGGGAATAGCACAGCTTCTTCGTCGTTCCAATCAAACCAGGATGAATCTCTTTGTAAGAAGCTTGATTTGGATACATAAAGTGGTGGAGAATCACCAGGAAGTTGAATAAATCTCATAGGAGTTGGCATGAAGAAGTTATCCCACTTTCAAATCAGGTGATTCCAGTTTCCCAGTTTGGGAATAGCACAGCTTCTTCGTCGTTCCAATCAAACCAGGATGAATCTCTTTGTAAGAAGCTTGATTTGGATACATAAAGTGGTGGAGAATCACCAGGAAGTTGAATAAATCTCATAGGAGTTGGCATGAAGAAGTTATCCCACTTTCAAATCAGGTGATTCCAGTTTCCCAGTTTGGGAATAGCACAGCTTCTTCGTCGTTCCAATCAAACCAGGATGAATCACTTTGTAAGAAGCTTGATTTGGATACATAAAGTGGTGGAGAATCACCAGGAAGTTGAATAAATCTCATAGGAGTTGGCATGAAGAAGTTATCCCACTTTCAAATCAGGTGATTCCAGTTTCCCAGTTTGGGAATAGCACAGCTTCTTCGTCGTTCCAATCAAACCAGGATGAATCTTTTGTAAGAAGCTTGATTTGGATACATAAAGTGGTGGAGAATCACCAGGAAGTTGAATAAATCTCATAGGAGTTGGCATGAAGAAGTTATCCCACTTTCAAATCAGGTGATTCCAGTTTCCCAGTTTGGGAATAGCACAGCTTCTTCGTCGTTCCAATCAAACCAGGATGAATCTCTTTGTAAGAAGCTTGATTTGGATACATAAAGTGGTGGAGAATCACCAGGAAGTTGAATAAATCTCATAGGAGTTGGCATGAAGAAGTTATCCCACTTTCAAATCAGGTGATTCCAGTTTCCCAGTTTGGGAATAGCACAGCTTCTTCGTCGTTCCAATCAAACCAGGATGAATCTCTTTGTAAGAAGCTTGATTTGGATACATAAAGTGGTGGAGAATCACCAGGAAGTTGAATAAATCTCATAGGAGTTGGCATGAAGAAGTTATCCCACTTTCAAATCAGGTGATTCCAGTTTCCCAGTTTGGGAATAGCACAGCTTCTTCGTCGTTCCAATCAAACCAGGATGAATCTCTTTGTAAGAAGCTTGATTTGGATACATAAAGTGGTGGAGAATCACCAGGAAGTTGAATAAATCTCATAGGAGTTGGCATGAAGAAGTTATCCCACTTTCAAATCAGGTGATTCCAGTTTCCCAGTTTGGGAATAGCACAGCTTCTTCGTCGTTCCAATCAAACCAGGATGAATCACTTTGTAAGAAGCTTGATTTGGATACATAAAGTGGTGGAGAATCACCAGGAAGTTGAATAAATCTCATAGGAGTTGGCATGAAGAAGTTATCCCACTTTCAAATCAGGTGATTCCAGTTTCCCAGTTTGGGAATAGCACAGCTTCTTCGTCGTTCCAATCAAACCAGGATGAATCTCTTTGTAAGAAGCTTGATTTGGATACATAAAGTGGTGGAGAATCACCAGGAAGTTGAATAAATCTCATAGGAGTTGGCATGAAGAAGTTATCCCACTTTCAAATCAGGTGATTCCAGTTTCCCAGTTTGGGAATAGCACAGCTTCTTCGTCGTTCCAATCAAACCAGGATGAATCTCTTTGTAAGAAGCTTGATTTGGATACATAAAGTGGTGGAGAATCACCAGGAAGTTGAATAAATCTCATAGGAGTTGGCATGAAGAAGTTATCCCACTTTCAAATCAGGTGATTCCAGTTTCCCAGTTTGGGAATAGCACAGCTTCTTCGTCGTTCCAATCAAACCAGGATGAATCACTTTGTAAGAAGCTTGATTTGGATACATAAAGTGGTGGAGAATCACCAGGAAGTTGAATAAATCTCATAGGAGTTGGGATGAAGAAGTTATCCCACTTTCAAATCAGGTGATTCCAGTTTCCCAGTTTGGGAATAGCACAGCTTCTTCGTCGTTCCAATCAAACCAGGATGAATCACTTTGTAAGAAGCTTGATTTGGATACATAAAGTGGTGGAGAATCACCAGGAAGTTGAATAAATCTCATAGGAGTTGGCATGAAGAAGTTATCCCACTTTCAAATCAGGTGATTCCAGTTTCCCAGTTTGGGAATAGCACAGCTTCTTCGTCGTTCCAATCAAACCAGGATGAATCACTTTGTAAGAAGCTTGATTTGGATACATAAAGTGGTGGAGAATCACCAGGAAGTTGAATAAATCTCATAGGAGTTGGCATGAAGAAGTTATCCCACTTTCAAATCAGGTGATTCCAGTTTCCCAGTTTGGGAATAGCACAGCTTCTTCGTCGTTCCAATCAAACCAGGATGAATCTCTTTGTAAGAAGCTTGATTTGGATACATAAAGTGGTGGAGAATCACCAGGAAGTTGAATAAATCTCATAGGAGTTGGCATGAAGAAGTTATCCCACTTTCAAATCAGGTGATTCCAGTTTCCCAGTTTGGGAATAGCACAGCTTCTTCGTCGTTCCAATCAAACCAGGATGAATCTCTTTGTAAGAAGCTTGATTTGGATACATAAAGTGGTGGAGAATCACCAGGAAGTTGAATAAATCTCATAGGAGTTGGCATGAAGAAGTTATCCCACTTTCAAATCAGGTGATTCCAGTTTCCCAGTTTGGGAATAGCACAGCTTCTTCGTCGTTCCAATCAAACCAGGATGAATCACTTTGTAAGAAGCTTGATTTGGATACATAAAGTGGTGGAGAATCACCAGGAAGTTGAATAAATCTCATAGGAGTTGGCATGAAGAAGTTATCCCACTTTCAAATCAGGTGATTCCAGTTTCCCAGTTTGGGAATAGCACAGCTTCTTCGTCGTTCCAATCAAACCAGGATGAATCTCTTTGTAAGAAGCTTGATTTGGATACATAAAGTGGTGGAGAATCACCAGGAAGTTGAATAAATCTCATAGGAGTTGGCATGAAGAAGTTATCCCACTTTCAAATCAGGTGATTCCAGTTTCCCAGTTTGGGAATAGCACAGCTTCTTCGTCGTTCCAATCAAACCAGGATGAATCTCTTTGTAAGAAGCTTGATTTGGATACATAAAGTGGTGGAGAATCACCAGGAAGTTGAATAAATCTCATAGGAGTTGGCATGAAGAAGTTATCCCACTTTCAAATCAGGTGATTCCAGTTTCCCAGTTTGGGAATAGCACAGCTTCTTCGTCGTTCCAATCAAACCAGGATGAATCACTTTGTAAGAAGCTTGATTTGGATACATAAAGTGGTGGAGAATCACCAGGAAGTTGAATAAATCTCATAGGAGTTGGCATGAAGAAGTTATCCCACTTTCAAATCAGGTGATTCCAGTTTCCCAGTTTGGGAATAGCACAGCTTCTTCGTCGTTCCAATCAAACCAGGATGAATCACTTTGTAAGAAGCTTGATTTGGATACATAAAGTGGTGGAGAATCACCAGGAAGTTGAATAAATCTCATAGGAGTTGGCATGAAGAAGTTATCCCACTTTCAAATCAGGTGATTCCAGTTTCCCAGTTTGGGAATAGCACAGCTTCTTCGTCGTTCCAATCAAACCAGGATGAATCACTTTGTAAGAAGCTTGATTTGGATACATAAAGTGGTGGAGAATCACCAGGAAGTTGAATAAATCTCATAGGAGTTGGGATGAAGAAGTTATCCCACTTTCAAATCAGGTGATTCCAGTTTCCCAGTTTGGGAATAGCACAGCTTCTTCGTCGTTCCAATCAAACCAGGATGAATCACTTTGTAAGAAGCTTGATTTGGATACATAAAGTGGTGGAGAATCACCAGGAAGTTGAATAAATCTCATAGGAGTTGGCATGAAGAAGTTATCCCACTTTCAAATCAGGTGATTCCAGTTTCCCAGTTTGGGAATAGCACAGCTTCTTCGTCGTTCCAATCAAACCAGGATGAATCTCTTTGTAAGAAGCTTGATTTGGATACATAAAGTGGTGGAGAATCACCAGGAAGTTGAATAAATCTCATAGGAGTTGGGATGAAGAAGTTATCCCACTTTCAAATCAGGTGATTCCAGTTTCCCAGTTTGGGAATAGCACAGCTTCTTCGTCGTTCCAATCAAACCAGGATGAATCTCTTTGTAAGAAGCTTGATTTGGATACATAAAGTGGTGGAGAATCACCAGGAAGTTGAATAAATCTCATAGGAGTTGGCATGAAGAAGTTATCCCACTTTCAAATCAGGTGATTCCAGTTTCCCAGTTTGGGAATAGCACAGCTTCTTCGTCGTTCCAATCAAACCAGGATGAATCTCTTTGTAAGAAGCTTGATTTGGATACATAAAGTGGTGGAGAATCACCAGGAAGTTGAATAAATCTCATAGGAGTTGGCATGAAGAAGTTATCCCACTTTCAAATCAGGTGATTCCAGTTTCCCAGTTTGGGAATAGCACAGCTTCTTCGTCGTTCCAATCAAACCAGGATGAATCACTTTGTAAGAAGCTTGATTTGGATACATAAAGTGGTGGAGAATCACCAGGAAGTTGAATAAATCTCATAGGAGTTGGCATGAAGAAGTTATCCCACTTTCAAATCAGGTGATTCCAGTTTCCCAGTTTGGGAATAGCACAGCTTCTTCGTCGTTCCAATCAAACCAGGATGAATCACTTTGTAAGAAGCTTGATTTGGATACATAAAGTGGTGGAGAATCACCAGGAAGTTGAATAAATCTCATAGGAGTTGGCATGAAGAAGTTATCCCACTTTCAAATCAGGTGATTCCAGTTTCCCAGTTTGGGAATAGCACAGCTTCTTCGTCGTTCCAATCAAACCAGGATGAATCACTTTGTAAGAAGCTTGATTTGGATACATAAAGTGGTGGAGAATCACCAGGAAGTTGAATAAATCTCATAGGAGTTGGCATGAAGAAGTTATCCCACTTTCAAATCAGGTGATTCCAGTTTCCCAGTTTGGGAATAGCACAGCTTCTTCGTCGTTCCAATCAAACCAGGATGAATCACTTTGTAAGAAGCTTGATTTGGATACATAAAGTGGTGGAGAATCACCAGGAAGTTGAATAAATCTCATAGGAGTTGGGATGAAGAAGTTATCCCACTTTCAAATCAGGTGATTCCAGTTTCCCAGTTTGGGAATAGCACAGCTTCTTCGTCGTTCCAATCAAACCAGGATGAATCACTTTGTAAGAAGCTTGATTTGGATACATAAAGTGGTGGAGAATCACCAGGAAGTTGAATAAATCTCATAGGAGTTGGGATGAAGAAGTTATCCCACTTTCAAATCAGGTGATTCCAGTTTCCCAGTTTGGGAATAGCACAGCTTCTTCGTCGTTCCAATCAAACCAGGATGAATCTTTGTAAGAAGCTTGATTTGGATACATAAAGTGGTGGAGAATCACCAGGAAGTTGAATAAATCTCATAGGAGTTGGCATGAAGAAGTTATCCCACTTTCAAATCAGGTGATTCCAGTTTCCCAGTTTGGGAATAGCACAGCTTCTTCGTCGTTCCAATCAAACCAGGATGAATCACTTTGTAAGAAGCTTGATTTGGATACATAAAGTGGTGGAGAATCACCAGGAAGTTGAATAAATCTCATAGGAGTTGGGATGAAGAAGTTATCCCACTTTCAAATCAGGTGATTCCAGTTTCCCAGTTTGGGAATAGCACAGCTTCTTCGTCGTTCCAATCAAACCAGGATGAATCACTTTGTAAGAAGCTTGATTTGGATACATAAAGTGGTGGAGAATCACCAGGAAGTTGAATAAATCTCATAGGAGTTGGGATGAAGAAGTTATCCCACTTTCAAATCAGGTGATTCCAGTTTCCCAGTTTGGGAATAGCACAGCTTCTTCGTCGTTCCAATCAAACCAGGATGAATCACTTTGTAAGAAGCTTGATTTGGATACATAAAGTGGTGGAGAATCACCAGGAAGTTGAATAAATCTCATAGGAGTTGGCATGAAGAAGTTATCCCACTTTCAAATCAGGTGATTCCAGTTTCCCAGTTTGGGAATAGCACAGCTTCTTCGTCGTTCCAATCAAACCAGGATGAATCACTTTGTAAGAAGCTTGATTTGGATACATAAAGTGGTGGAGAATCACCAGGAAGTTGAATAAATCTCATAGGAGTTGGCATGAAGAAGTTATCCCACTTTCAAATCAGGTGATTCCAGTTTCCCAGTTTGGGAATAGCACAGCTTCTTCGTCGTTCCAATCAAACCAGGATGAATCACTTTGTAAGAAGCTTGATTTGGATACATAAAGTGGTGGAGAATCACCAGGAAGTTGAATAAATCTCATAGGAGTTGGGATGAAGAAGTTATCCCACTTTCAAATCAGGTGATTCCAGTTTCCCAGTTTGGGAATAGCACAGCTTCTTCGTCGTTCCAATCAAACCAGGATGAATCACTTTGTAAGAAGCTTGATTTGGATACATAAAGTGGTGGAGAATCACCAGGAAGTTGAATAAATCTCATAGGAGTTGGCATGAAGAAGTTATCCCACTTTCAAATCAGGTGATTCCAGTTTCCCAGTTTGGGAATAGCACAGCTTCTTCGTCGTTCCAATCAAACCAGGATGAATCACTTTGTAAGAAGCTTGATTTGGATACATAAAGTGGTGGAGAATCACCAGGAAGTTGAATAAATCTCATAGGAGTTGGGATGAAGAAGTTATCCCACTTTCAAATCAGGTGATTCCAGTTTCCCAGTTTGGGAATAGCACAGCTTCTTCGTCGTTCCAATCAAACCAGGATGAATCACTTTGTAAGAAGCTTGATTTGGATACATAAAGTGGTGGAGAATCACCAGGAAGTTGAATAAATCTCATAGGAGTTGGCATGAAGAAGTTATCCCACTTTCAAATCAGGTGATTCCAGTTTCCCAGTTTGGGAATAGCACAGCTTCTTCGTCGTTCCAATCAAACCAGGATGAATCACTTTGTAAGAAGCTTGATTTGGATACATAAAGTGGTGGAGAATCACCAGGAAGTTGAATAAATCTCATAGGAGTTGGCATGAAGAAGTTATCCCACTTTCAAATCAGGTGATTCCAGTTTCCCAGTTTGGGAATAGCACAGCTTCTTCGTCGTTCCAATCAAACCAGGATGAATCACTTTGTAAGAAGCTTGATTTGGATACATAAAGTGGTGGAGAATCACCAGGAAGTTGAATAAATCTCATAGGAGTTGGCATGAAGAAGTTATCCCACTTTCAAATCAGGTGATTCCAGTTTCCCAGTTTGGGAATAGCACAGCTTCTTCGTCGTTCCAATCAAACCAGGATGAATCACTTTGTAAGAAGCTTGATTTGGATACATAAAGTGGTGGAGAATCACCAGGAAGTTGAATAAATCTCATAGGAGTTGGGATGAAGAAGTTATCCCACTTTCAAATCAGGTGATTCCAGTTTCCCAGTTTGGGAATAGCACAGCTTCTTCGTCGTTCCAATCAAACCAGGATGAATCACTTTGTAAGAAGCTTGATTTGGATACATAAAGTGGTGGAGAATCACCAGGAAGTTGAATAAATCTCATAGGAGTTGGGATGAAGAAGTTATCCCACTTTCAAATCAGGTGATTCCAGTTTCCCAGTTTGGGAATAGCACAGCTTCTTCGTCGTTCCAATCAAACCAGGATGAATCACTTTGTAAGAAGCTTGATTTGGATACATAAAGTGGTGGAGAATCACCAGGAAGTTGAATAAATCTCATAGGAGTTGGCATGAAGAAGTTATCCCACTTTCAAATCAGGTGATTCCAGTTTCCCAGTTTGGGAATAGCACAGCTTCTTCGTCGTTCCAATCAAACCAGGATGAATCACTTTGTAAGAAGCTTGATTTGGATACATAAAGTGGTGGAGAATCACCAGGAAGTTGAATAAATCTCATAGGAGTTGGGATGAAGAAGTTATCCCACTTTCAAATCAGGTGATTCCAGTTTCCCAGTTTGGGAATAGCACAGCTTCTTCGTCGTTCCAATCAAACCAGGATGAATCACTTTGTAAGAAGCTTGATTTGGATACATAAAGTGGTGGAGAATCACCAGGAAGTTGAATAAATCTCATAGGAGTTGGGATGAAGAAGTTATCCCACTTTCAAATCAGGTGATTCCAGTTTCCCAGTTTGGGAATAGCACAGCTTCTTCGTCGTTCCAATCAAACCAGGATGAATCACTTTGTAAGAAGCTTGATTTGGATACATAAAGTGGTGGAGAATCACCAGGAAGTTGAATAAATCTCATAGGAGTTGGGATGAAGAAGTTATCCCACTTTCAAATCAGGTGATTCCAGTTTCCCAGTTTGGGAATAGCACAGCTTCTTCGTCGTTCCAATCAAACCAGGATGAATCACTTTGTAAGAAGCTTGATTTGGATACATAAAGTGGTGGAGAATCACCAGGAAGTTGAATAAATCTCATAGGAGTTGGGATGAAGAAGTTATCCCACTTTCAAATCAGGTGATTCCAGTTTCCCAGTTTGGGAATAGCACAGCTTCTTCGTCGTTCCAATCAAACCAGGATGAATCACTTTGTAAGAAGCTTGATTTGGATACATAAAGTGGTGGAGAATCACCAGGAAGTTGAATAAATCTCATAGGAGTTGGGATGAAGAAGTTATCCCACTTTCAAATCAGGTGATTCCAGTTTCCCAGTTTGGGAATAGCACAGCTTCTTCGTCGTTCCAATCAAACCAGGATGAATCACTTTGTAAGAAGCTTGATTTGGATACATAAAGTGGTGGAGAATCACCAGGAAGTTGAATAAATCTCATAGGAGTTGGCATGAAGAAGTTATCCCACTTTCAAATCAGGTGATTCCAGTTTCCCAGTTTGGGAATAGCACAGCTTCTTCGTCGTTCCAATCAAACCAGGATGAATCACTTTGTAAGAAGCTTGATTTGGATACATAAAGTGGTGGAGAATCACCAGGAAGTTGAATAAATCTCATAGGAGTTGGGATGAAGAAGTTATCCCACTTTCAAATCAGGTGATTCCAGTTTCCCAGTTTGGGAATAGCACAGCTTCATCGTCGTTCCAATCAAACCAGGATGAATAACTTTGTGAGAAGCTTGATTTGGATACATAAAGTGGTGAAGAATCACCAGGAAGTTGAATAAATTATACACTTTTGTGTATTAGAGCATGATTCAACTAATCCAGGATAATCAGATGAAAAGATTAAAGAGATTAAGAGATTTTAGTGAGAGAATAGAGAGAGACTCAAAACTCCATTAGATTGATTAATGAGAGAGTTTACAACACATATAGATTAGGGATACATCAATTCGTCCAGGTTCACTCTAGCTAGGATAGAAAGCATGTGTAGTCAAAGATGCTTGATTTAAACTAGCCAATAAGGTTCCTCACATGCTTGGGCATCTTGCTTTAGCTTTCCAGCTGGTGCCAGCCTGTCTAAAGCTCTCTAGCCTTGACCAGACCTTATCCAAACTCCTCCTTGCTTATTCAGACTCATCCTGGCGTGATTCACTCTTCACATAGATGCAAGGTAACTTCCCAAGTCTTTTAACTCAGTTACCACAGTAACAATAAAGTTACTGTGGTAAATCTCCAAGTTACTGCCTGCTCCAAATCCCTTCCTCTATCCATGTATCCACTCTCCATCTCCTCATCTCAACACTCCCCCTCAAGCTTGACCATGTAGAACAAGTCAAGCTTGGAAACCATGAAGACCTCCCTCATTAAAAACCTCACCAAGGAAAACCCAATGGGATAAAACCTTGATGAGGGAAAAAGAGTGGAGACTCCATGGTTAAGGGGCTCAGCTCCTAGGAGTAAGATCAATGAGTCCAAGTCTTGATAGTATGGACTCCATTGTCTTTACTCTCGCTGCCTTAGTAAACACATCTGCAAGCTGATCTTCACTTCTTGTATAACATGGCAATATCACTCCAAGTATAATCATCTGCCTCACCTTGTGACAATCAACTTCTATATGCTTCGTCCTCTCATGAAAGACTGAGTTAGAAGCAATGTGGATAGCTGCTTGATTGTCACAATGCATTGTCATAGGAGTACTCTGCTCAATCTCCAAATGCTTCAAGATCCCCTTGATCCACACCAACTCGTTTGTCAGCTTCAACATGGCTCTATACTCAGCTTCAGCACTTGAACAGGAGATAACCTTCTGCTTCTTACTCTTCCAAGTGACCAAGTTCCCTCCAATGAATGTACAATACCCAGTAGTTGATCTCCTGTCCACTCTATCTCCTGCCCAATCAGCATCACAATATCCAACCACTTCTGTACTGCCATTACAACCCATCCAAACTCCTTGACCAGACGTGCCACTCAAATACCTCAGTATCCTATCAACCATCTTCCAATGATGAACCTTTGGTGCCTGCATATGCTGGCTCACTTGATTCACTGCAAAGCATATATCAGGTCTTGTAATCGTCAAGTAGATCAGCTTTCCAACCATCCTCCTATACAGCTTAGCATCCTCAAACAACTGGTTCTCTTCAACCTCCCCCTCACGCAAGACCTTATACCCCTCCTCAAGAGGTGTCTTAGCTATCTTTCCTCCAAGCACATCAGCTTCCTTTAGCATATCCATTGCATACTTCCTTTGAGACATGAACAAACCCTCCTTTGATCTGCATATCTCAATCCCCAAGAAATACTTCATCTCTCCCAAGTCTTTGATATCAAATACTGACCTGAGAAACTCTTTAGTGGCTTTAATCCCAGCCTTATCACTCCCTGTGATAATCAAATCATCCACATACACTAGAATCACAATGATCCCTGATGGCCCGACCAGTGTGAAGAGTGTGTGATCTAGTTCAGACTTCCTGAACCCTCTCCCATTGAGTGTTGTACTCAGCTTCCTGTACCAGGCTCTAGGAGACTGCTTCAACCCATATATAGCTTTCTTCAATCTCAAAACATTTCCTGGCTTTACTAGATGCTCAAGACCAGGAGGAGGAAGCATATATACCTCATCTTCTAGCTCACCTTGCAGGAAAGCATTCTTCACATCCATCTGCCACAAATCCCACTCCAAGTTTGTTGCAATGGATAACACAATTCGAATTGTGTGAAGCTTGGCCACTGGTGCAAAAGTATCAATGTAATCTTCTCCATAAGTCTGTGTAAATCCTCTTGCAACCAGCCTGGTCTTGTGCCTATCTATCTCCCCATTTGCAAGATATTTAATGGTGAAGATCCATCTGCTTGAAACTGCCTTCTTCCCTCTAGGTAATTCACTCTCATACCAAGTGTCATTCCTGATCATTGCATCCCTTTCATCTCCTACTGAATCTCTCCAAACCTTGTGCTTCATAGCTTCTTCATAAGATCTTGGTATCTCATTCTCATCCAAGTTACACATAAACACCATGTGCTCTTCTGGAAACTCAGCAAAGGAACACATGGCTTGAGAGGGATGCTCCACAGCCTGGGCATTGTAGTACACTCTCGTGTTTACCCAGTTGGAAGGATCCCTCCTTATCCTTGTGCTCCTCCGCAAGGTCTCAACCTGTTCTTCAGCCTGAACATTCTCTTGTGCTTCCTCTCTTAAACCAGTAGGTTCTCCCTGCTCATTTCCAGCAGGTTCTCCCTGCTCATTTCCACCTGACTGAGCTCCACTCTCTACTTCCTGTGTCTCCTCCTGATCATGCTGACCTGAATCCTCTTGGTTATGCTCCTGCTCCCCTGATTCAGATCCATTCCCCCTCTCATGATCAAGAGGAGTTGTTCCTCCAGCTTCTCCAGCTTGATTAGTAGGTCCTGTTCTTCCTGGTTCCTGATCTTGGGATAATCCTATCCCTAGCCTCTCCAACAACACCCTCAATGTTGTTGCCTTCTCTGATGGAGCTCGGGACAGATCCTCTAGGTCTTCCCATTTCTTCTCCTCATAATACCCTTTAGACTCAACAAACTTCACTTCTCTAGATACCATAACCCTCCTAGTTATTGGATCATAACATTTGTAGCCTTTCTGAGTGATTGAGTACCCAATGAACATAGCTTTAGTACTCTTTGCTTCTAGCTTGTTCCTTCTTTCTCCGGGAATCATCACATAACATAAGCACCCAAAGACTCTCAAATGATCAATGTGTGGCTTGGTCTTGTTCAATACTTCAAAGGGAGACAGTTTCTTCAAGACACGGGTTGGCACTCTATTGATGAGATAGCAAGCAGTCTGAACAGCATCACTCCAAAACCTCTTAGGGACATTCATGTGGAACATGATTGATCTCGCAACCTCCATCAAATGTCTGTTCTTCCTCTCAGCCACCCCATTTTGTTGTGGTGTGTAAGGACAGCTAGTTTGTTGCACAATCCCATGCTTTGCAAGATGACTCTTGAAAGCATTGCTAGTGTATTCTCCTCCATTATCAGACCTCAGAATCTTCACAGTGGCATTGTACTGATTAGTAACATATGCTTGGAAGTTCATGAAGGCTTCTAGGACTCTGTCTTTGGAGGGAATCATGGTGATCCATGTGTACTTTGACTTCTCATCAATGAAAGTCACAAAGTACTTATGGCTGTCTCTAGACATACAGGGAGCTGTCCACACGTCTGAATGCACCAGATCAAAGCAATTCTCATATCTGGTTTCTGATGTTGGGAAGACAGTCCTACAGTGCTTTCCAAGTATACAAGCTTCACACTCCAAGTGATTGAACGCCATACTTGGTAGAATCAGTTCAATTGCCTTGGCATGAGGATGTCCCAGCCTTGCATGCCATGTGAGATTATCACACCTATCCGTTGTGCTGCTTAAACACACAGACTCCACAGGACTAGGCGCCTCAGTTGTTTGGAGATGATAGAGCTGATGCTTGCTGTCTCCTCTGCCAATAACCCTTCCAGTCTTCAAATCCTGGAACTCAACTTCATTTGGTCTGAAAACCACTTGACAATCCAGATCAACTGTAGCCTTCTTAACTGAGATTAGATTGGATGTAAACTGAGGTAGGTAGAAGGCAGTGGAGTTCTTCTCAAACAGCTTGAGGTTTCCCACTCCTTCTATTGGGATCCTGGTACCATTGGCTATCATGACACTCCCTGTTGCTGCTTTAACCTCACTGATTAGTCTCTTGTCACTGATCATGTGGTGTGTTGCTCCAGAGTCAATGATGATGGGTTTAGATGTGGATGCTTTGGCAGGAGCACCCAGACTCCGGGTCGTAGCCAAAGCATACACATGCTTAACCAACTCATCCCATTCCTTCTTTGTCACACACTCATCTGCCCTCTTGGTATCCATTCCTCTCATATCCGCACTGTCTCCTACTGTTTCTCCCATGTAAGCTGAGTATGAACACTCTCCTATAACCATCTGCTGAAGTACATCCTTGATTCTCTTCAAGATTACACTCATCCTGCCACTTAAGTGCTCAGACTCGCTATCCTTTCTCCATACCCTTCTCTTCATTAACCACTCCTTAGAAAGTTTTCTCAACCTTCCCCTCTTACAGCTTGTACCTCCCTTCCATCTTTCTGGCTTCCTGTTCATTTCCCACACATCACAAGTATATTTAACAAGCTCACATACCTCTTCCATAAGGAAGCTGAAGATCACATCTTGCTTCCTCCTTTCTTGACTACATCTCGGATTTGATGTGTGTGTCTTCACCACATCTAGCTCTGACCACACTTCTCTCAGCCTTCCCACAAGCTGATAACACTCATCCTTTCCTTGTCTCAAGCCGCGGATCACCCCTCTGTCCTCAACGACTCTCACAAGCTTGGACTTGCCTAAAGTTGCTTCAATCTCACTCTTTGTAGTGTTTCCTTGAACAACTTCATTTCCCAGCTTCAGACCTCTTGTCTGACCTTCTTCAGTAGCCATTTCCATGAAAGGTTTCCCCTTTCCATGACTACTCCATAACCCACAGCTTTCCAAAGCTCTTTTAGCCCACCTTGACCACTCGCCAAGCCTCTCCTCTTCAGTCTTCACAGTTGACTCAGGTCTGTGCTCCATTTCCATGTTGAGATGATTTGGATTCACCAGAACCTCTCACGCCACCAAGATAATGAAACCCAGGAGTTAAGAACACCAAGAACACTCAAGAACACTCAATAACTTTAAGGAAAAGGAATCACACTCTCCCACTTTGCGCAACCTGGCTCTGATACCATATACACTTTTGTGTATTAGAGCATGATTCAACTAATCCAGGATAATCAGATGAAAAGATTAAAGAGATTAAGAGATTTTAGTGAGAGAATAGAGAGAGACTCAAAACTCCATTAGATTGATTAATGAGAGAGTTTACAACACATATAGATTAGGGATACATCAATTCGTCCAGGTTCACTCTAGCTAGGATAGAAAGCATGTGTAGTCAAAGATGCTTGATTTAAACTAGCCAATAAGGTTCCTCACATGCTTGGGCATCTTGCTTTAGCTTTCCAGCTGGTGCCAGCCTGTCTAAAGCTCTCTAGCCTTGACCAGACCTTATCCAAACTCCTCCTTGCTTATTCAGACTCATCCTGGCGTGATTCACTCTTCACATAGATGCAAGGTAACTTCCCAAGTCTTTTAACTCAGTTACCACAGTAACAATAAAGTTACTGTGGTAAATCTCCAAGTTACTGCCTGCTCCAAATCCCTTCCTCTATCCATGTATCCACTCTCCATCTCCTCATCTCAACAAATAAATCTCATAGGAGTTGGCATGAAGAAGTTATCCCACTTTCAAATCAGGTGATTCCAGTTTCCCAGTTTGGGAATAGCACAGCTTCTTCGTCGTTCCAATCAAACCAGGATGAATCACTTTGTAAGAAGCTTGATTTGGATACATAAAGTGGTGGAGAATCACCAGGAAGTTGAATAAATCTCATAGGAGTTGGGATGAAGAAGTTATCCCACTTTCAAATCAGGTGATTCCAGTTTCCCAGTTTGGGAATAGGACAGCTTCTTCGTCGTTCCAATCAAACCAGGATGAATCACTTTGTAAGAAGCTTGATTTGGATACATAAAGTGGTGGAGAATCACCAGGAAGTTGAATAAATCTCATAGGAGTTGGGATGAAGAAGTTATCCCACTTTCAAATCAGGTGATTCCAGTTTCCCAGTTTGGGAATAGGACAGCTTCTTCGTCGTTCCAATCAAACCAGGATGAATCACTTTGTAAGAAGCTTGATTTGGATACATAAAGTGGTGGAGAATCACCAGGAAGTTGAATAAATCTCATAGGAGTTGGGATGAAGAAGTTATCCCACTTTCAAATCAGGTGATTCCAGTTTCCCAGTTTGGGAATAGCACAGCTTCTTCGTCGTTCCAATCAAACCAGGATGAATCACTTTGTAAGAAGCTTGATTTGGATACATAAAGTGGTGGAGAATCACCAGGAAGTTGAATAAATCTCATAGGAGTTGGGATGAAGAAGTTATCCCACTTTCAAATCAGGTGATTCCAGTTTCCCAGTTTGGGAATAGGACAGCTTCTTCGTCGTTCCAATCAAACCAGGATGAATCACTTTGTAAGAAGCTTGATTTGGATACATAAAGTGGTGGAGAATCACCAGGAAGTTGAATAAATCTCATAGGAGTTGGGATGAAGAAGTTATCCCACTTTCAAATCAGGTGATTCCAGTTTCCCAGTTTGGGAATAGCACAGCTTCTTCGTCGTTCCAATCAAACCAGGATGAATCACTTTGTAAGAAGCTTGATTTGGATACATAAAGTGGTGGAGAATCACCAGGAAGTTGAATAAATCTCATAGGAGTTGGGATGAAGAAGTTATCCCACTTTCAAATCAGGTGATTCCAGTTTCCCAGTTTGGGAATAGCACAGCTTCTTCGTCGTTCCAATCAAACCAGGATGAATCACTTTGTAAGAAGCTTGATTTGGATACATAAAGTGGTGGAGAATCACCAGGAAGTTGAATAAATCTCATAGGAGTTGGGATGAAGAAGTTATCCCACTTTCAAATCAGGTGATTCCAGTTTCCCAGTTTGGGAATAGCACAGCTTCTTCGTCGTTCCAATCAAACCAGGATGAATCACTTTGTAAGAAGCTTGATTTGGATACATAAAGTGGTGGAGAATCACCAGGAAGTTGAATAAATCTCATAGGAGTTGGGATGAAGAAGTTATCCCACTTTCAAATCAGGTGATTCCAGTTTCCCAGTTTGGGAATAGGACAGCTTCTTCGTCGTTCCAATCAAACCAGGATGAATCACTTTGTAAGAAGCTTGATTTGGATACATAAAGTGGTGGAGAATCACCAGGAAGTTGAATAAATCTCATAGGAGTTGGGATGAAGAAGTTATCCCACTTTCAAATCAGGTGATTCCAGTTTCCCAGTTTGGGAATAGCACAGCTTCTTCGTCGTTCCAATCAAACCAGGATGAATCACTTTGTAAGAAGCTTGATTTGGATACATAAAGTGGTGGAGAATCACCAGGAAGTTGAATAAATCTCATAGGAGTTGGGATGAAGAAGTTATCCCACTTTCAAATCAGGTGATTCCAGTTTCCCAGTTTGGGAATAGCACAGCTTCTTCGTCGTTCCAATCAAACCAGGATGAATCACTTTGTAAGAAGCTTGATTTGGATACATAAAGTGGTGGAGAATCACCAGGAAGTTGAATAAATCTCATAGGAGTTGGGATGAAGAAGTTATCCCACTTTCAAATCAGGTGATTCCAGTTTCCCAGTTTGGGAATAGCACAGCTTCTTCGTCGTTCCAATCAAACCAGGATGAATCACTTTGTAAGAAGCTTGATTTGGATACATAAAGTGGTGGAGAATCACCAGGAAGTTGAATAAATCTCATAGGAGTTGGGATGAAGAAGTTATCCCACTTTCAAATCAGGTGATTCCAGTTTCCCAGTTTGGGAATAGCACAGCTTCTTCGTCGTTCCAATCAAACCAGGATGAATCACTTTGTAAGAAGCTTGATTTGGATACATAAAGTGGTGGAGAATCACCAGGAAGTTGAATAAATCTCATAGGAGTTGGGATGAAGAAGTTATCCCACTTTCAAATCAGGTGATTCCAGTTTCCCAGTTTGGGAATAGCACAGCTTCTTCGTCGTTCCAATCAAACCAGGATGAATCACTTTGTAAGAAGCTTGATTTGGATACATAAAGTGGTGGAGAATCACCAGGAAGTTGAATAAATCTCATAGGAGTTGGGATGAAGAAGTTATCCCACTTTCAAATCAGGTGATTCCAGTTTCCCAGTTTGGGAATAGCACAGCTTCTTCGTCGTTCCAATCAAACCAGGATGAATCACTTTGTAAGAAGCTTGATTTGGATACATAAAGTGGTGGAGAATCACCAGGAAGTTGAATAAATCTCATAGGAGTTGGGATGAAGAAGTTATCCCACTTTCAAATCAGGTGATTCCAGTTTCCCAGTTTGGGAATAGCACAGCTTCTTCGTCGTTCCAATCAAACCAGGATGAATCACTTTGTAAGAAGCTTGATTTGGATACATAAAGTGGTGGAGAATCACCAGGAAGTTGAATAAATCTCATAGGAGTTGGGATGAAGAAGTTATCCCACTTTCAAATCAGGTGATTCCAGTTTCCCAGTTTGGGAATAGCACAGCTTCTTCGTCGTTCCAATCAAACCAGGATGAATCACTTTGTAAGAAGCTTGATTTGGATACATAAAGTGGTGGAGAATCACCAGGAAGTTGAATAAATCTCATAGGAGTTGGGATGAAGAAGTTATCCCACTTTCAAATCAGGTGATTCCAGTTTCCCAGTTTGGGAATAGGACAGCTTCTTCGTCGTTCCAATCAAACCAGGATGAATCACTTTGTAAGAAGCTTGATTTGGATACATAAAGTGGTGGAGAATCACCAGGAAGTTGAATAAATCTCATAGGAGTTGGGATGAAGAAGTTATCCCACTTTCAAATCAGGTGATTCCAGTTTCCCAGTTTGGGAATAGGACAGCTTCTTCGTCGTTCCAATCAAACCAGGATGAATCACTTTGTAAGAAGCTTGATTTGGATACATAAAGTGGTGGAGAATCACCAGGAAGTTGAATAAATCTCATAGGAGTTGGGATGAAGAAGTTATCCCACTTTCAAATCAGGTGATTCCAGTTTCCCAGTTTGGGAATAGGACAGCTTCTTCGTCGTTCCAATCAAACCAGGATGAATCACTTTGTAAGAAGCTTGATTTGGATACATAAAGTGGTGGAGAATCACCAGGAAGTTGAATAAATCTCATAGGAGTTGGGATGAAGAAGTTATCCCACTTTCAAATCAGGTGATTCCAGTTTCCCAGTTTGGGAATAGGACAGCTTCTTCGTCGTTCCAATCAAACCAGGATGAATCACTTTGTAAGAAGCTTGATTTGGATACATAAAGTGGTGGAGAATCACCAGGAAGTTGAATAAATCTCATAGGAGTTGGGATGAAGAAGTTATCCCACTTTCAAATCAGGTGATTCCAGTTTCCCAGTTTGGGAATAGGACAGCTTCTTCGTCGTTCCAATCAAACCAGGATGAATCACTTTGTAAGAAGCTTGATTTGGATACATAAAGTGGTGGAGAATCACCAGGAAGTTGAATAAATCTCATAGGAGTTGGGATGAAGAAGTTATCCCACTTTCAAATCAGGTGATTCCAGTTTCCCAGTTTGGGAATAGGACAGCTTCTTCGTCGTTCCAATCAAACCAGGATGAATCACTTTGTAAGAAGCTTGATTTGGATACATAAAGTGGTGGAGAATCACCAGGAAGTTGAATAAATCTCATAGGAGTTGGGATGAAGAAGTTATCCCACTTTCTAATCAGGTGATTCCAGTTTCCCAGTTTGGGAATAGGACAGCTTCTTCGTCGTTCCAATCAAACCAGGATGAATCACTTTGTAAGAAGCTTGATTTGGATACATAAAGTGGTGGAGAATCACCAGGAAGTTGAATAAATCTCATAGGAGTTGGGATGAAGAAGTTATCCCACTTTCAAATCAGGTGATTCCAGTTTCCCAGTTTGGGAATAGCACAGCTTCTTCGTCGTTCCAATCAAACCAGGATGAATCACTTTGTAAGAAGCTTGATTTGGATACATAAAGTGGTGGAGAATCACCAGGAAGTTGAATAAATCTCATAGGAGTTGGGATGAAGAAGTTATCCCACTTTCTAATCAGGTGATTCCAGTTTCCCAGTTTGGGAATAGGACAGCTTCTTCGTCGTTCCAATCAAACCAGGATGAATCACTTTGTAAGAAGCTTGATTTGGATACATAAAGTGGTGGAGAATCACCAGGAAGTTGAATAAATCTCATAGGAGTTGGGATGAAGAAGTTATCCCACTTTCAAATCAGGTGATTCCAGTTTCCCAGTTTGGGAATAGGACAGCTTCTTCGTCGTTCCAATCAAACCAGGATGAATCACTTTGTAAGAAGCTTGATTTGGATACATAAAGTGGTGGAGAATCACCAGGAAGTTGAATAAATCTCATAGGAGTTGGGATGAAGAAGTTATCCCACTTTCAAATCAGGTGATTCCAGTTTCCCAGTTTGGGAATAGGACAGCTTCTTCGTCGTTCCAATCAAACCAGGATGAATCTCTTTGTAAGAAGCTTGATTTGGATACATAAGTGGTGGAGAATCACCAGGAAGTTGAATAAATCTCATAGGAGTTGGGATGAAGAAGTTATCCCACTTTCAAATCAGGTGATTCCAGTTTCCCAGTTTGGGAATAGCACAGCTTCTTCGTCGTTCCAATCAAACCAGGATGAATCACTTTGTAAGAAGCTTGATTTGGATACATAAAGTGGTGGAGAATCACCAGGAAGTTGAATAAATCTCATAGGAGTTGGGATGAAGAAGTTATCCCACTTTCAAATCAGGTGATTCCAGTTTCCCAGTTTGGGAATAGCACAGCTTCTTCGTCGTTCCAATCAAACCAGGATGAATCACTTTGTAAGAAGCTTGATTTGGATACATAAAGTGGTGGAGAATCACCAGGAAGTTGAATAAATCTCATAGGAGTTGGGATGAAGAAGTTATCCCACTTTCAAATCAGGTGATTCCAGTTTCCAGTTTGGGAATAGCACAGCTTCTTCGTCGTTCCAATCAAACCAGGATGAATCACTTTGTAAGAAGCTTGATTTGGATACATAAAGTGGTGGAGAATCACCAGGAAGTTGAATAAATCTCATAGGAGTTGGATGAAGAAGTTATCCCACTTTCAAATCAGGTGATTCCAGTTTCCCAGTTTGGGAATAGACAGCTTCTTCGTCGTTCCAATCAAACCAGGATGAATCCTCTTGTAAGAAGCTTGATTTGGATACATAAAGTGTGGAGAATCACCAGGAAGTTGAATAAATCTCATAGGAGTTGGCATGAAGAAGTTATCCCAATTTCAAATCAGGTGATTCCAGTTTCCCAGTTTGGGAATAGACAGCTTCTTCGTCGTTCCAATCAAACCAGGATGAATCACTTTGTAAGAAGCTTGATTTGGATACATAAGTGGTGGAGAATCACCAGGAAGTTGAATAATCTCATAGGAGTTGGATGAAGAAGTTATCCCACTTTCAAATCAGGTGATTCCAGTTTCCCAGTTTGGGAATAGCACAGCTTCTTCTCGTTTCCAATCAAACCAGGATGAATCACTTGTAAGAAGCTTGATTTGGATACATAAAGTGGTGGAGAATCACCAGGAAGTTGAATAAATCTCATAGGAGTTGGATGAAGAAGTTATCCCACCTTCAATCAGGTGATTCCAGTTTCCCAGTTTGGGAATAACACAGCTTCTTCGTCGTTCCAATCAAACCAGGATGAATCTCTTTGTAAGAAGCTTGATTTTGATACATAAAGTAGTGGAGAATCACCAGGAAGTTGAATAAATCTCATAGGAGTTGCAGAAGAGTTATATCCCACTTTCAATCAGGTGATTCCAGTTTCCCAGTTTGGGAATAGCACAGCTTCTTCTTCGTGTTCCAATCAAACCGGATGAATCACTTTGTAAGAGCTTGATTTGGATACATAAAGTGGTGGAGAATCACCAGAAAGTTGAATAAATCTCATAGGAGTTGGCATGAAGAAGTTATCCCACTTTCAAATCAGGTGATTCCAGTTTCCCAGTTTGGAATAGACACAGCTTCTTCGTCGTTCCCAACAAACCACGATGAATCACTTTTGTAAGAAGCTTGATTTGGATACATAAAGTGGTGGAATCACCAGGAAGTTGAATAAATCTCATAGGAGTTGGGATGAAGAAGTTATCCCACTTTCAATCAGGTGATTCCAGTTTCCCAGTTTGGGAAATGAGCACGCTTCTTGTCGTTCCAATCAAACCAGGATGAATCACTTTGTAAGAAGCTTGATTTGGATACATAAAGTGTTGGAGAATCACCAGGAAGTTGAATAAATCTCATAGGAGTTTGGATGAAGAGTTATCCCACTTTCAAATCAGGTGATTCCAGTTTCCAGTTGGGAATAGGACAGCTTCTTCGTCGTTCCAATCAAACCAGGATGAATCACTTTGTAAGAAGCTTGATTGGATACATAAAGTGTTGGAGAATCACCAGGAAGTTGAATAAATCTCATAGGAGTTGGGATGAAGAAGTTATCCCACTTTCTAATCAGGTGATTCCAGTTTCCCAGTTTGGGAATAGGACAGCTTCTTCGTCGTTTCAATCAAACCAGGATGATCACTTTGTAAGAAGCTTGATTTGGATACATAAAGTGTTGGAGAATCACCAGGAAGTTGAATAATCTCATAGGAGTTGGGATGAATGAGTTATCCCACCTTCAATCAGTTGATTCCAGTTCCAGTTTGGGAATAGGACAGCTTCTTCGTCGTTCCATCAAACCAGGATGAAACACTTTGTAAGAAGCTTGATTTGGATACATAATGTTGGAGAATCACCAGGAAGTTGAATTAATCTCATAGGTGGATGAAGAAGTTATCCCACTTTCTAATCAGGTGATTCCAGTTTCCCAGTTTGGGATAGGAGCAGCTTCTTCATCGTTCCAATCAAACCAGGATGAATCACTTTGTAAGAAGCTTGATTGGGATACATAAAGTGTTGGAGAATCACCAGGAAGTTGAATAATCTCATAGAGTTGGGATGAAGAATTATCCACTTTCAAATCAGGTGATCCAGTTTCCCAGTGTGAGATTTGTAGAGTTCTCTTCTCTAGTTGGTGTTTGTGTGTGTTATAAACTCCAATGGAGAAAGATGAGAGCTTGCTCTAGGTGATTTAGAAGGAGAGATTGATGAATGTTTACTTAAATCAGAAACAGAGAGTTTGGAGAGATTAGAAGATTAAAGACTAAGAAAGGGAGAGATTAAGAGAATCTTGATTCAAGAACACATTTTCTTATTTCCAAGAAGTGAGAGGGGAAATCCCCCTTACACTCCTTAATCTTTACAAATCGCCATTACTAGGCTTATATATGCCTTTACAAAGCAAATCATAAACCTAAATTAATGGCTGATAATATTGAAGTTTAAATGGATGGTGTGGATGAGCTGGGGCTTGGTTGTCATGAGGAGAAGGGATCTGATTGAAAGAAGAAAGATGCTGCGCCTCATTGGCTCATTTCAAACTAGGCTGGGGCTCCTGATTGGTTCTTCTTAGGCTCCTTTGTATCAAGCTTGTAATCATCTAGGTTCATAGTCAGGCTGCCTTTACTTTACAGCCAAGGCCAAGCTGTCCTGAACCTTATCCACGCCAAAGCTTCTCCAAAGGGATCTCCACTTTTCTCTTTTGATGCCATCTGATCAGAACCTTAATCCATTCGCCTAACTCCTTTTCCTTATGTCCCAGCTTTGCACACACACATCAGGAGATGTACGGACCATGCCCTGTCCGTACCCTTGCGCCCTAACTTTGCACAAAGCTTAAAACCCCCAATGGTCGGTCTGCACTTCTCGGGTCGACCACCGTCCGTACTGATCCGTACATGGCCGTACAGCCTCGCCCTATCTTTGCACACTCGCCCATTTGCTTCTCAACACTCTTCTAAGTCTTCCTAGACTTTACCCTTGCTTAGAACATCCATCAGATCACTTCTTCGCTAACACCTTTAGATACTTCATAACTCTTGATAGGCATTCTCCATAGCTCTTGCCCTATCTTTGTACAAGCCACATCTCAACTCCACACCTTGACCTCTCCATTTCTCTTCTTCAAGTTAACACTCCCCCTCAAGCTTGACTTTAGCTGATCCTAAGTCAAGCTTGGAACCTTGAAGAACTTCCTCATTAAAAACCTCACCAAGGAAACCCTTTGGCAAAACCTTGATGAGGGAAAAAGAGTAAAGCCTCCAAGGCCTAGGGATTGGCCAGTGAGTCTTTGTGCCTTACCAACAATGTAAGGGACACAAAGACTCTGGATCATGGCCCTCATGTGATGCAAGATAGAACCCACTCCTCTTGCTCATCAAACACTTCTTGTACTCTTCTTCAGACAGATCTTGGTCTCTCCCCCTTTCTCACAACCTTCTGTTGTGATCAAGTGCTCGACTAACAGATCTTCCTTGATAGATACAAGCTGAGTCTTGGCTGCTTCGTCTTCAAGTCGCCACCATGTTACTGAAACTTCATGACCGGATGCTTCAGACTGTAGTACCAATCACCTCACTCTAGAGGCCGCATTGGTGATTGCTTCTTCATCCTTCATACTGCTTCATAACTGATCTGCTCCTCTTCTTGAATAACCACCAAGTACTCTCAATCATGTAAGCTTCAACACTCCCCCTCAAGCTTGAGACTCTCACAGGAAACAAGCTTGATGGATAGCTTCATGATCTGTACCATTACTCCATTGCAACACCTTCTGAACTCGCCATCTTCATGGATTGCTTGTGGAAGCTTCAGCTACCTCTTCAGCCACCTCACACTAGAAGCCGCACTGATAGAGTCTCCATCTTCTCACAGCCAGATGCTCTGAACACTCTCTTGCCTAGACACGCCACTGCCTAGACCCGGATGGCTCCTTCTTCTTCAGTTGCTTGCAATGGACCTTCTGAACCTCTTGAACAGACTGATAGCTACTAAACTCCCCTCCTCAGCTTGGATTGAGTATAGGTCCAAGCTTGCAAGTGAGCTTCAGTGAGACTACACACCAGTGGCGATCACCACTCTTGTATCCACTCTCCATTGCTCATGACAATGGGAATGCCTTCCTCGTTCTCTTGGATTGGTGAAGAACTAAGGACACTCCTTGTGCACCTGAAACACCACTCAACCTCTAGAGAGAGTAGACATAGGTGCATTGGGGCAGTCCTTGATTCCCCATCAAGCTTGAACACCAATGTCTCACAAAGCAATGCAAGATCAAACAAGACACCCAAGTTTCAAATCATTGCAAGCTCACTCTCTAAGTTCTAGTATGATCCTACAGATTCATTACAGACACTTAGGCAATTTTTGACAGCTCCTTTACTCAGCTACTAGACATTAATCTAGTGCCTCAATGTAAGGTAACTTCAAGCCACTATGCACTAGCTTTCAGTCGGTTTTAACTCTGTATGCAAGCAGATTCATCAATCACAACAAGCACTACAATGAACCGGAGCTAACATTTTTAAAATCAATCTCAATCACCAAACAAGTCTCTTTAAGCATCCTGGGATAGATTCTCAATTCATTTCATTTCATTTAGCAA
>NW_026014169.1:0-34207 GCF_020379485.1 Brassica napus
TAAAACCTCACCAAGTAAAACCCATTGGATAAAACCTTGATGAGGGAAAAGGAGTGGAGACTCCATGGTTAAGGGGCTCAGCTCCTAGGAGTAAGATCAATGAGTCCAAGCCTGGATAGTATGACTCCATTGTCTTTCAATCTCGCTGCCTAGAAACACATCTGCAAGCTGATCTTCACTTCTTGTATAACATGGCAGAATCACTCCTAAGATAATCATCTGCCTCACCTTATGACAATCCACTCTATGTGCTTTGTTCTCTCATGAAACACTGAATTGGAGGCATGTGGATAGCTGCTTGATTGTCACAATGCATTGTCATAGGTGTGGCCTGCTCGATCTCCAAGTGCTTCAAGATCCCCTTGATCCACACCAACTCATTTGTAAGCTTCAACATAGCTCTATACTCAGCTTCAGCACTTGAAACAGGAGATAACTTCTGCTTCTTACTCTTCCAAGTAACCAGATTCCCTCCAATGAATGTACATAACCCAGTAGTTGATCTCCTGTCCACTCTATCTCCTGCCCAATCAGCATCACAATACCCAACCACTTCTGTACTGCCATTGCAACCCATCCAAACTCCTTGTCCATGTGAGCCACTCAAATACCTCAGTATCCTATCAACCATCTTCCAGTGATGTACCTTTGGCGCCTGCATATGTTGGCTCACTTGATTCACAGCAAAGCATATATCAGGTCTGGTGATAGTCAAGTAGATCAGCTTACCACACCCTCCTATACAGCTTAGCATCCTCAAACAACTGGTTCTCTTCAACCTCCCCCTCACGCAAGACCTTATACCCTCCTCAAGAGGTGTCTTAGCTATCTTCCCTCCAAGCACATCAGTCTCCTTCAGCATATCCATAGTATACTTCCTTTGAGACAACAAACCCTCCTTAGATCTGCATATCTCAATCCCAAAAAATACTTCATCTCTCCCAAGTCTTTAATATCAAACACAGACTTGAGAAACTCTTTGGTGGCTTTAATCCCAGCCTTATCACTCCCTGTGATAATCAAATCATCCACATACACTAGAATCACAATGATCCCTGATGGTCCAACAAGTGTGAAGAGTGTATGATCTAGTTCAGACTTCCTGAACCTCTCCATTGAGTGTTGTACTCAGCTTCCTGTACCAAGCTCTAGGAGACTGTTTCAGCCATATATTGCCTTCTTCAATCTCAAAACATTCCCTGGCTTTACTAGATGCTCAAGACCAGGAGGTGGATGCATGTATACTTCATCTTCAAGTTCACCTTGCAAGAAAGCATTCTTCACATCCATTTGCCACAAATCCCACTCCAAGTTTGTTGCAATAGATAACACAATTCGAATTGTGTGAAGCTTGGCCACTGGTGCAAAAGTATCAATGTAATCTTCCCATAAGTCTGTGTAAATCCTCTTGCAACCAGCCTAGTCTTGCGCCTATCTATCTCCCCATTTGCAAGGTACTTGATGGGAAGATCCATCTGCTTGAAACTGCCTTCTTCCCTTAGGTAACTCACTCTCATACCAAGTATCATTCCTGATCATTGCATCCCTTTCATCTCCTACTGAATCTCTCCAAACCTTGTGCTTCATAGCTTCTTCATAAGATCTTGGTATCTCATTCTCATCCAAGTTACACATAAACACCATGTGCTCTCTGGAAACTCAGCAAAGGAACACACGGCTTGAGAGGGATGCTCCACAGCCTGGGCATTGTAGTACACTCTCGTGTTTACCCAGTTGGAAGGATCCCTCCTTATCCTTGTGCTCCTCCGCAAGGTCTCAACCTGTTCTTCAGCCTGAACATTCTCTTGTGCTTCCTCTCTTAAACCAGTAGGTTCTCCCTGCTCATTTCCACCTGACTGAGCTTCACTCTCTACTTCCTGTGTCTCCTCCTGATCATGCTGA
Source organism: Brassica napus (assembly GCF_020379485.1). Taxonomy (NCBI): domain Eukaryota; kingdom Viridiplantae; phylum Streptophyta; class Magnoliopsida; order Brassicales; family Brassicaceae; genus Brassica; species Brassica napus. The sequence continues at coordinate 1,903 of NW_026014169.1, forward strand.
CCTGAATCCTCTTGGTTATGCTCCTGCTCCCCTGATTCAGATCCATTCCCCCTCTCATGATCAAGAGGGTTGTTCCTCCAGCTTCTCCAGCTTGATTAGAAGGTCCGGTTCTTCCTGGTTCCTGATCTTGGGATAATCCTATCCCTAGCCTCTCCAACAACACTCTCAATGTTGTTGCCTTCTCTGATGGAGCTCGGGACAGATCCTCTAGGTCTTCCCATTTCTTCTCCTCATAATACCCTTTAGACTCAACAAACTTCACTTCTCTAGATACCATAACCCTCCTAGTTATTGGATCATAACATTTGTAGCCTTTCTGAGTGATTGAGTACCCAATGAACATAGCTTTAGTACTCTTTGCTTCTAGCTTGTTCCTTCTTTCTCCGGGAATCATCACATAACATAAGCACCCAAAGACTCTCAAATGATCAATGTGTGGCTTGGCCTTGTTCAATACTTCAAAGGGAGACAGTTTCTTCAAGACACGGGTTGGCACTCTATTGATGAGATAGCAAGCAGTCTGAACAGCATCACTCCAAAACCTCTTAGGGACATTCATGTGGAACATGATTGATCTCGCAACCTCCATCAATGTCTGTTCTTCCTCTCAGCCACCCCATTTTGTTGTGGTGTGTAAGGACAGCTAGTTTGTTGCACAATCCCATGCTTTGCAAGATGACTCTTGAAAGCATTGCTAGTGTATTCTCCTCCATTATCAGACCTCAGAATCCTCACAGTGGCATTGTACTGATTAGTAACATATGCTTGGAAGTTCATGAAGGCTTCTAGGACTCTGTCTTTGGAGGGAATCATGGTGATCCATGTGTACTTGGACTTCTCATCAATGAAAGTCACAAAGTACTTATGGCTGTCTCTAGACATACAGGGAGCTGTCCACACGTCTGAATGCACCAGATCAAAGCAATTCTCATATCTGGTTTCTGATGTTGGGAAGACAGTCCTACAGTGCTTTCCAAGTATACAAGCTTCACACTCCAAGTGATTGAACGCCATACTTGGTAGAATCAGTTCAATTGCCTTGGCATGAGGATGTCCCAGCCTTGCATGCCATGTGAGATTATCACACCTATCCGTTGTGCTGCTTAAACACACAGACTCCACAGGACTAGGCGCCTCAGTTGTTTGGAGATGATAGAGCTGATGCTTGCTGTCTCCTCTGCCAATAACCCTTCCAGTCTTCAAATCCTGGAACTCAACTTCATTTGGTCTGAAAACCACTTGACAATCCAGATCAACTGTAGCCTTCTTAACTGAGATTAGATTGGATGTAAACTGAGGTAGGTAGAAGGCAGTGGAGTTCTTCTCAAACAGCTTGAGGTTTCCCACTCCTTCTATTGGGATCCTGGTACCATTGGCTATCATGACACTCCCTGTTGCTGCTTTAACCTCACTGATTAGTCTCTTGTCACTGATCATGTGGTGTGTTGCTCCAGAGTCAATGATGATGGGTTTAGATGTGGATGCTTTGGCAGGAGCACCCAGACTCCGGGTCGTAGCCAAAGCATACACATGCTTAACCAACTCATCCCATTCCTTCTTTGTCACACACTCATCTGCCCTCTTGGTATCCATTCCTCTCATATCCGCACTGTCTCCTACTGTCTCTCCCATGTAAGCTGAGTATGAACACTCTCCTATAACCATCTGCTGAAGTACATCCTTGATTCTCTTCAAGATTACACTCATCCTGTCACTTAAGTGCTCAGACTCGCTATCCTTTCTCCATGCCTTCTCTTCATTAACCACTCCTTAGAAAGTTTTCTCAACCTTCCCCTCTTACAGCTTGTACCTCCCTTCCATCTTTCTGGCTTCCTGTTCATTTCCCACACATCACAAGTATATTTAACAAGCTCACATACCTCTTCCATAAGGAAGCTGAAGATCACATCTTGCTTCCTCCTTTCTTGACAACATCTCGGATTTGATGTGTGTGTCTTCACCACATCTAGCTCCGACCATACTTCTCTCAGCCTTCCCACAAGCTGATAACACTCATCCTTTCCTTGTCTCAAGCCGCGGATCACCCCTCTGTCCTCAACGACTCTCACAAGCTTGGACTTGCCTAAAGTTGCTTCAATCTCACTCTTTGTAGTGTTCCTTGAACAACTTCATTTCCCAGCTTCAGACCTCTTGTCTGACCTTCTTCAGTAGCCATTTCCATGAAAGGTTTCCCCTTCCATGACTACTCCATAACCCACAGCTTTCCAAAGCTCTCTTTGCCCATCTTGACCAATCGCCATCCCTCTCTTCTTCAAGCTCCATGGTTGTACTAGATCTGTGCTTCATTTCCATGTTGAGATAGTTTGAATCCATCAGAATATCTCACACCACTCAGATAATAAAGACCAGAACTCAAGAACACCAAGAACACTCAAGACCCTCAAGAACACTCAAGAACACCCAGATTTTATGAAAAACGAAATCACACTCTCCCCTTTTAGCAACCTGGCTCTGATACCATATACACTTTTGTGTATTAGAGCATGATTCAACCAATCAGGGATAATCAGATGAAAAGATTAAAGAGATTAAGAGATTCTAGTGAGAGAATAAAGAGAGAGAGACTCAAACTCCATTAATTAATAATGATGAGGTTTACAAGTATTAATAGAGAGAGCAACAAGGAAATTCGAAATGGTTAAGCATGTGTAGTCAAAGGACAGGCTGGAACTCCTTTGAATCACTTGGCTGTGCTTTCTCACATGCTTGCACTAGTATAAAGGTAACTTCTCCTTTCCAGCATCATACAGGCTGTCAAAGTGATCCCTTATCCTTCCTTAACTCCCTTATCCTCTTTGGTCGAGTATCCTCTCTCTCTTCACTAAGTTAACTTTCTCATCCCATCAGATAACTTCCCAAAGTAGTTACTGTGGTTAAAATAAAGTTACCACAGTAAAACTCTAAAGTTACTGTCTCAGCCTCCTTGGTCTTCATCTCAATACTTCACAAAGTGATTCATCCTGGTTTGATTGGAACGACGAAGAAGCTGTCCATTCCCAAACTGGGAAACTGGAATCACCTGATTTGAAAGTGGGATAACTTCTTCATCCCAACTCCTATGAGATTTATTCAACTTCCTGGTGATTCTCCACCACTTTATGTATCCAAATCAAGCTTCTCACAAAGTGATTCATCCTGGTTTGATTGGAACGACGAAGAAGCTGTGCTATTCCCAAACTGGGAAACTGGAATCACCTGATTTGAAAGTGGGATAACTTCTTCATCCCAACTCCTATGAGATTTATTCAACTTCCTGGTGATTCTCCACCACTTTATGTATCCAAATAAGCTTCTCACAAAGTGATTCATCCTGGTTTGATTGGAACGACGAAGAAGCTGTCCTATTCCCAAACTGGGAAACTGGAATCACCTGATTTGAAAGTGGGATAACTTCTTCATCCCAACTCCTATGAGATTTATTCAACTTCCTGGTGATTCTCCACCACTTTATGTATCCAAATCAAGCTTCACAAAGTGATTCATCCTGGTTTGATTGAAACGACGTAAAAGCTGTCCTATTCCCAAACTGGGAAACTGGAATCACCTGATTTGAAAGTGGGATAACTTCTTCATGCCAACTCCTATGAGATTTATTCAACTTCCTGGTGATTCTCCACCACTTTATGTATCCAAATCAAGCTTCTCACAAAGTGATTCATCCTGGTTTGATTGGAACGACGAAGAAGCTGTGCTATTCCCAAACTGGGAAACTGGAATCACCTGATTTGAAAGTGGGATAACTTCTTCATCCCAACTCCTATGAGATTTATTCAACTTCCTGGTGATTCTCCACCACTTTATGTATCCAAATCAAGCTTCTCACAAAGTGATTCATCCTGGTTTGATTGGAACGACGAAGAAGCTGTCCTATTCCCAAACTGGGAAACTGGAATCACCTGATTTGAAAGTGGGATAACTTCTTCATCCCAACTCCTATGAGATTTATTCAACTTCCTGGTGATTCTCCACCACATTATGTATCCAAATCAAGCTTCTCACAAAGTGATTCATCCTGGTTTGATTGGAACGACGAAGAAGCTGTCCTATTCCCAAACTGGGAAACTGGAATCACCTGATTTGAAAGTGGGATAACTTCTTCATCCCAACTCCTATGAGATTTATTCAACTTCCTGGTGATTCTCCACCACTTTATGTATCCAAATCAAGCTTCTCACAAGTGATTCATCCTGGTTTGATTGGAACGACGAAGAAGCTGTCCTATTCCCAAACTGGGAAACTGGAATCACCTGATTTGAAAGTGGGATAACTTCTTCATCCAACTCCTATGAGATTTATTCAACTTCCTGGTGATTCTCCACCACTTTATGTATCCAAATTAAGCTTCTTACAAAGTGATTCATCCTGGTTTGATTGGAACGACGAAGAAGCTGTCCTATTCCCAAACTGGGAAACTGGAATCACCTGATTTGAAAGTGGGATAACTTCTTCATCCCAACTCCTATGAGATTTATTCAACTTCCTGGTGATTCTCCACCACTTTATGTATCCAAATCAAGCTTCTCACAAAGTGATTCATCCTGGTTTGATTGGAACGACGAAGAAGCTGTGCTATTCCCAAACTGGGAAACTGGAATCACCTGATTTGAAAGTGGGATAACTTCTTCATCCCAACTCCTATGAGATTTATTCAACTTCCTGGTGATTCTCCACCACTTTATGTATCCAAATCAAGCTTCTCACAAAGTGATTCATCCTGGTTTGATTGGAACGACGAAGAAGCTGTGCTATTCCCAAACTGGGAAACTGGAATCACCTGATTTGAAAGTGGGATAACTTCTTCATCCCAACTCCTATGAGATTTATTCAACTTCCTGGTGATTCTCCACCACTTTATGTATCCAAATCAAGCTTCTCACAAAGTGATTCATCCTGGTTTGATTGGAACGACGAAGAAGCTGTCTATTCCCAAACTGGGAAACTGGAATCACCTGATTTGAAAGTGGGATAACTTCTTCATCCCAACTCCTATGAGATTTATTCAACTTCCTGGTGATTCTCCACCACTTTATGTATCCAAATCAAGCTTCTCACAAAGTGATTCATCCTGGTTTGATTGGAACGACGAAGAAGCTGTCCTATTCCCAAACTGGGAAACTGGAATCACCTGATTTGAAAGTGGGATAACTTCTTCATCCCAACTCCTATGAGATTTATTCAACTTCCTGGTGATTCTCCACCACTTTATGTATCCAAATCAAGCTTCTCACAAAGTGATTCATCCTGGTTTGATTGGAACGACGAAGAAGCTGTCCTATTCCCAAACTGGGAAACTGGAATCACCTGATTTGAAAGTGGGATAACTTCTTCATCCCAACTCCTATGAGATTTATTCAACTTCCTGGTGATTCTCCACCACTTTATGTATCCAAATCAAGCTTCTCACAAAGTGATTCATCCTGGTTTGATTGGAACGACGAAGAAGCTGTGCTATTCCCAAACTGGGAAACTGGAATCACCTGATTTGAAAGTGGGATAACTTCTTCATCCCAACTCCTATGAGATTTATTCAACTTCCTGGTGATTCTCCACCACTTTATGTATCCAAATCAAGCTTCTCACAAAGTGATTCATCCTGGTTTGATTGGAACGACGAAGAAGCTGTCCTATTCCCAAACTGGGAAACTGGAATCACCTGATTTGAAAGTGGGATAACTTCTTCATCCAACTCCTATGAGATTTATTCAACTTCCTGGTGATTCTCCACCACTTTATGTATCCAAATCAAGCTTCTCACAAAGTGATTCATCCTGGTTTGATTGGAACGACGAAGAAGCTGTCCTATTCCCAAACTGGGAAACTGGAATCACCTGATTTGAAAGTGGGATAACTTCTTCATCCCAACTCCTATGAGATTTATTCAACTTCCTGGTGATTCTCCACCACTTTATGTATCCAAATCAAGCTTCTCACAAAGTGATTCATCCTGGTTTGATTGGAACGACGAAGAAGCTGTCCTATTCCCAAACTGGGAAACTGGAATCACCTGATTTGAAAGTGGGATAACTTCTTCATCCCAACTCCTATGAGATTTATTCAACTTCCTGGTGATTCTCCACCACTTTATGTATCCAAATCAAGCTTCTCACAAAGTGATTCATCCTGGTTTGATTGGAACGACGAAGAAGCTGTCTATTCCCAAACTGGGAAACTGGAATCACCTGATTTGAAAGTGGGATAACTTCTTCATCCCAACTCCTATGAGATTTATTCAACTTCCTGGTGATTCTCCACCACTTTATGTATCCAAATCAAGCTTCTCACAAAGTGATTCATCCTGGTTTGATTGGAACGACGAAGAAGCTGTCCTATTCCCAAACTGGGAAACTGGAATCACCTGATTTGAAAGTGGGATAACTTCTTCATGCCAACTCCTATGAGATTTATTCAACTTCCTGGTGATTCTCCACCACTTTATGTATCCAAATCAAGCTTCTCACAAAGTGATTCATCCTGGTTTGATTGGAACGACGAAGAAGCTGTCCATTCCCAAACTGGGAAACTGGAATCACCTGATTTGAAAGTGGGATAACTTCTTCATCCCAACTCCTATGAGATTTATTCAACTTCCTGGTGATTCTCCACCACTTTATGTATCCAAATAAGCTTCTCACAAAGTGATTCATCCTGGTTTGATTGGAACGACGAAGAAGCTGCCTATTCCCAAACTGGGAAACTGGAATCACCTGATTTGAAAGTGGGATAACTTCTTCATCCCAACTCCTATGAGATTTATTCAACTTCCTGGTGATTCTCCACCACTTTATGTATCCAAATCAAGCTTCTCACAAAGTGATTCATCCTGGTTTGATTGGAACGACGAAGAAGCTGTCCTATTCCCAAACTGGGAAACTGGAATCACCTGATTTGAAAGTGGGATAACTTCTTCATCCCAACTCCTATGAGATTTATTCAACTTCCTGGTGATTCTCCACCACTTTATGTATCCAAATCAAGCTTCTCACAAAGTGATTCATCCTGGTTTGATTGGAACGACGAAGAAGCTGTCCTATTCCCAAACTGGGAAACTGGAATCACCTGATTTGAAAGTGGGATAACTTCTTCATCCCAACTCCTATGAGATTTATTCAACTTCCTGGTGATTCTCCACCACTTTATGTATCCAAATCAAGCTTCTCACAAAGTGATTCATCCTGGTTTGATTGGAACGACGAAGAAGCTGTGCTATTCCCAAACTGGGAAACTGGAATCACCTGATTTGAAAGTGGGATAACTTCTTCATCCAACTCCTATGAGATTTATTCAACTTCCTGGTGATTCTCCACCACTTTATGTATCCAAATCAAGCTTCTCACAAAGTGATTCATCCTGGTTTGATTGGAACGACGAAGAAGCTGTGCTATTCCCAAACTGGGAAACTGGAATCACCTGATTTGAAAGTGGGATAACTTCTTCATCCCAACTCCTATGAGATTTATTCAACTTCCTGGTGATTCTCCACCACATTATGTATCCAAATAAAGCTTCTCACAAAGTGATTCATCCTGGTTTGATTGGAACGACGAAGAAGCTGTGCATTCCCAAACTGGGAAACTGGAATTACCTGATTTGAAAGTGGGATAACTTCTTCATCCCAACTCCTATGAGATTTATTCAACTCCTGGTGATTCTCCACCACTTTATGTATCCAAATCAAGCTTCTCACAAAGTGATTCATCCTGGTTTGATTGGAACGACGAAGAAGCTGTGCTATTCCCAAACTGGGAAACTGGAATCACCTGATTTGAAAGTGGGATAACTTCTTCATGCCAACTCCTATGAGATTTATTCAACTTCCTGGTGATTCTCCACCACTTTATGTATCCAAATCAAGCTTTCACAAAGTGATTCATCCTGGTTTGATTGGAACGACGAAGAAGCTGTCCTATTCCCAAACTGGGAAACTGGAATCACCTGATTTGAAAGTGGGATAACTTCTTCATGCCAACTCCTATGAGATTTATTCAACTTCCTGGTGATTCTCCACCACTTTATGTATCCAAATCAAGCTTCTCACAAAGTGATTCATCCTGGTTTGATTGGAACGACGAAGAAGCTGTGCTATTCCCAAACTGGGAAACTGGAATCACCTGATTTGAAAGTGGGATAACTTCTTCATCCCAACTCCTATGAGATTTATTCAACTTCCTGGTGATTCTCCACCACTTTATGTATCCAAATCAAGCTTCTCACAAAGTGATTCATCCTGGTTTGATTGGAACGACGAAGAAGCTGTGCATTCCCAAACTGGGAAACTGGAATCACCTGATTTGAAAGTGGGATAACTTCTTCATCCCAACTCCTATGAGATTTATTCAACTTCCTGGTGATTCTCCACCACTTTATGTATCCAAATCAAGCTTCTCACAAAGTGATTCATCCTGGTTTGATTGGAACGACGAAGAAGCTGTCCTATTCCCAAACTGGGAAACTGGAATCACCTGATTTGAAAGTGGGATAACTTCTTCATGCCAACTCCTATGAGATTTATTCAACTTCCTGGTGATTCTCCACCACTTTATGTATCCAAATCAAGCTTCTCACAAAGTGATTCATCCTGGTTTGATTGGAACGACGAAGAAGCTGTGCTATTCCCAAACTGGGAAACTGGAATCACCTGATTTGAAAGTGGGATAACTTCTTCATCCCAACTCCTATGAGATTTATTCAACTTCCTGGTGATTCTCCACCACTTTATGTATCCAAATAAGCTTCTCACAAAGTGATTCATCCGGTTTGATTGGAACGACGAAGAAGCTGTCCATTCCCAAACTGGGAAACTGGAATCACCTGATTTGAAAGTGGGATAACTTCTTCATCCCAACTCCTATGAGATTTATTCAACTTCCTGGTGATTCTCCACCACTTTATGTATCCAAATCAAGCTTCTCACAAAGTGATTCATCCTGGTTTGATTGGAACGACGAAGAAGCTGTCCTATTCCCAAACTGGGAAACTGGAATCACCTGATTTGAAAGTGGGATAACTTCTTCATCCCAACTCCTATGAGATTTATTCAACTTCCTGGTGATTCTCCACCACTTTATGTATCCAAATCAAGCTTCTCACAAAGTGATTCATCCTGGTTTGATTGGAACGACGAAGAAGCTGTCCTATTCCCAAACTGGGAAACTGGAATCACCTGATTTGAAAGTGGGATAACTTCTTCATCCCAACTCCTATGAGATTTATTCAACTTCCTGGTGATTCTCCACCACTTTATGTATCCAAATCAAGCTTCTCACAAAGTGATTCATCCTGGTTTGATTGGAACGACGAAGAAGCTGTCCTATTCCCAAACTGGGAAACTGGAATCACCTGATTTGAAAGTGGGATAACTTCTTCATGCCAACTCCTATGAGATTTATTCAACTTCCTGGTGATTCTCCACCACTTTATGTATCCAAATCAAGCTTCTCACAAAGTGATTCATCCTGGTTTGATTGGAACGACGAAGAAGCTGTCCATTCCCAAACTGGGAAACTGGAATCACCTGATTTGAAAGTGGGATAACTTCTTCCCCAACTCCTATGAGATTTATTCAACTTCCTGGTGATTCTCCACCACTTTATGTATCCAAATAAAGCTTCTCACAAAGTGATTCATCCTGGTTTGATTGGAACGACGAAGAAGCTGCCTTATTCCCAAACTGGGAAACTGGAATCACCTGATTTGAAAGTGGGATAACTTCTTCATCCCAACTCCTATGAGATTTATTCAACTTCCTGGTGATTCTCCACCACTTTATGTATCCAAATCAAGCTTCTCACAAAGTGATTCATCCTGGTTTGATTGGAACGACGAAGAAGCTGTCCTATTCCCAAACTGGGAAACTGGAATCACCTGATTTGAAAGTGGGATAACTTCTTCATCCCAACTCCTATGAGATTTATTCAACTTCCTGGTGATTCTCCACCACTTTATGTATCCAAATCAAGCTTCTCACAAAGTGATTCATCCTGGTTTGATTGGAACGACGAAGAAGCTGTCCTATTCCCAAACTGGGAAACTGGAATCACCTGATTTGAAAGTGGGATAACTTCTTCATCCCAACTCCTATGAGATTTATTCAACTTCCTGGTGATTCTCCACCACTTTATGTATCCAAATCAAGCTTCTCACAAAGTGATTCATCCTGGTTTGATTGGAACGACGAAGAAGCTGTGCTATTCCCAAACTGGGAAACTGGAATCACCTGATTTGAAAGTGGGATAACTTCTTCATCCCAACTCCTATGAGATTTATTCAACTTCCTGGTGATTCTCCACCACTTTATGTATCCAAATAAGCTTCTCACAAAGTGATTCATCCTGGTTTGATTGGAACGACGAAGAAGCTGTCTATTCCCAAACTGGGAAACTGGAATCACCTGATTTGAAAGTGGGATAACTTCTTCATCCCAACTCCTATGAGATTTATTCAACTTCCTGGTGATTCTCCACCACTTTATGTATCCAAATCAAGCTTCTCACAAAGTGATTCATCCTGGTTTGATTGGAACGACGAAGAAGCTGTGCTATTCCAAACTGGGAAACTGGAATCACCTGATTTGAAAGTGGGATAACTTCTTCATCCCAACTCCTATGAGATTTATTCAACTTCCTGGTGATTCTCCACCACTTTATGTATCCAAATCAAGCTTCTCACAAAGTGATTCATCCTGGTTTGATTGGAACGACGAAGAAGCTGTCCAATTCCCAAACTGGGAAACTGGAATCACCTGATTTGAAAGTGGGATAACTTCTTCATCCCAACTCCTATGAGATTTATTCAACTTCCTGGTGATTCTCCACCACTTTATGTATCCAAATCAAGCTTCTCACAAAGTGATTCATCCTGGTTTGATTGGAACGACGAAGAAGCTGTCCAATTCCCAAACTGGGAAACTGGAATCACCTGATTTGAAAGTGGGATAACTTCTTCATCCCAACTCCTATGAGATTTATTCAACTTCCTGGTGATTCTCCACCACTTTATGTATCCAAATCAAGCTTCTCACAAAGTGATTCATCCTGGTTTGATTGGAACGACGAAGAAGCTGTCCTATTCCCAAACTGGGAAACTGGAATCACCTGATTTGAAAGTGGGATAACTTCTTCATCCCAACTCCTATGAGATTTATTCAACTTCCTGGTGATTCTCCACCACTTTATGTATCCAAATAAAGCTTCTCACAAAGTGATTCATCCTGGTTTGATTGGAACGACGAAGAAGCTGTCCTATTCCCAAACTGGGAAACTGGAAGCACCTGATTTGAAAGTGGGATAACTTCTTCATCCCAACTCCTATGAGATTTATTCAACTTCCTGGTGATTCTCCACCACTTTATGTATCCAAATCAAGCTTCTCACAAAGTGATTCATCCTGGTTTGATTGGAACGACGAAGAAGCTGTCCTATTCCCAAACTGGGAAACTGGAATCACCTGATTTGAAAGTGGGATAACTTCTTCATGCCAACTCCTATGAGATTTATTCAACTTCCTGGTGATTCTCCACCACTTTATGTATCCAAATCAAGCTTCTCACAAAGTGATTCATCCTGGTTTGATTGGAACGACGAAGAAGCTGTCCTATTCCCAAACTGGGAAACTGGAATCACCTGATTTGAAAGTGGGATAACTTCTTCATCCCAACTCCTATGAGATTTATTCAACTTCCTGGTGATTCTCCACCACTTTATGTATCCAAATCAAGCTTCTCACAAAGTGATTCATCCTGGTTTGATTGGAACGACGAAGAAGCTGCCATTCCCAAACTGGGAAACTGGAATCACCTGATTTGAAAGTGGGATAACTTCTTCATCCCAACTCCTATGAGATTTATTCAACTTCCTGGTGATTCTCCACCACTTTATGTATCAAAATCAAGCTTCTCAAAAAGTGATTCATCCTGTTTGATTGGAACGACGAAGAAGCTGTCCTATTCCCAAACTGGGAAACTGGAATCACCTGATTTGAAAGTGGGATAACTTCTTCATCCCAACTCCTATGAGATTTATTCAACCTCCTGGTGATTCTCCACCACTTTATGTATCCAAATCAAGCTTCTCACAAAGTGATTCATCCTGGTTTGATTGGAACGACGAAGAAGCTGTCCTATTCCCAAACTGGGAAACTGGAATCACCTGATTTGAAAGTGGGATAACTTCTTCATCCCAACTCCTATGAGATTTATTCAACTTCCTGGTGATTCTCCACCACTTTATGTATCCAAATCAAGCTTCTCACAAAGTGATTCATCCTGGTTTGATTGGAACGACGAAGAAGCTGTCCTATTCCCAAACTGGGAAACTGGAATCACCTGATTTGAAAGTGGGATAACTTCTTCATCCCAACTCCTATGAGATTTATTCAACTTCCTGGTGATTCTCCACCACTTTATGTATCCAAATCAAGCTTCTCACAAAAAGATTCATCCTGGTTTGATTGGAACGACGAAGAAGCTGTCCTATTCCCAAACTGGGAAACTGGAATCACCTGATTTGAAAGTGGGATAACTTCTTCATCCAACTCCTATGAGAGTTATTCAACTTCCTGGTGATTATCCACCACTTTATGTATCCAAATAAAGCTTCTCACAAAGTGATTCATCCTGGTTTGATTGGAACGACGAAGAAGCTGTCCATTCCCAAACTGGGAAACTGGAAGCACCTGATTTGAAAGTGGGATAACTTCTTCATCCCAACTCCTATGAGATTTATTCAACTTCCTGGTGATTCTCCACCACTTTATGTATCCAAATCAAGCTTCTCACAAAGTGATTCATCCCGGTTTGATTGGAACGACGAAGAAGCTGTCCAATTCCCAAACTGGGAAACTGGAATCACCTGATTTGAAAGTGGGATAACTTCTTCATCCCAACTCCTATGAGATTTATTCAACTTCCTGGTGATTCTCCACCACTTTATGTATCCAAATCAAGCTTCTCACAAAGTGATTCATCCTGGTTTGATTGGAACGACGAAGAAGCTGTCCATTCCCAAACTGGGAAACTGGAATCACCTGATTTGAAAGTGGGATAACTTCTTCATCCCAACTCCTATGAGATTTATTCAACTTCCTGGTGATTCTCCACCACTTTATGTATCCAAATCAAGCTTCTCACAAAGTGATTCATCCTGGTTTGATTGGAACGACGAAGAAGCTGTCCTATTCCCAAACTGGGAAACTGGAATCACCTGATTTGAAAGTGGGATAACTTCTTCATGCCAACTCCTATGAGATTTATTCAACTTCCTGGTGATTCTCCACCACTTTATGTATCCAAATAAAGCTTCTCACAAAGTGATTCATCCTGGTTTGATTGGAACGACGAAGAAGCTGTCCTATTCCCAAACTGGGAAACTGGAAGCACCTGATTTGAAAGTGGGATAACTTCTTCATCCCAACTCCTATGAGATTTATTCAACTTCCTGGTGATTCTCCACCACTTTATGTATCCAAATAAAGCTTCTCACAAAGTGATTCATCCGGTTTGATTGGAACGACGAAGAAGCTGCTATTCCCAAACTGGGAAACTGGAATCACCTGATTTGAAAGTGGGATAACTTCTTCATCCCAACTCCTATGAGATTTATTCAACTTCCTGGTGATTCTCCACCACTTTATGTATCCAAATCAAGCTTCTCACAAAGTGATTCATCCTGGTTTGATTGGAACGACGAAGAAGCTGTCCTATTCCCAAACTGGGAAACTGGAATCACCTGATTTGAAAGTGGGATAACTTCTTCATCCCAACTCCTATGAGATTTATTCAACTTCCTGGTGATTCTCCACCACTTTATGTATCCAAATCAAGCTTCTCACAAAGTGATTCATCCTGGTTTGATTGGAACGACGAAGAAGCTGTGCTATTCCCAAACTGGGAAACTGGAATCACCTGATTTGAAAGTGGGATAACTTCTTCATCCCAACTCCTATGAGATTTATTCAACTTCCTGGTGATTCTCCACCACTTTATGTATCCAAATCAAGCTTCTCACAAAGTGATTCATCCTGGTTTGATTGGAACGACGAAGAAGCTGTCCTATTCCAAACTGGGAAACTGGAAGCACCTGATTTGAAAGTGGGATAACTTCTTCATCCCAACTCCTATGAGATTTATTCAACTTCCTGGTGATTCTCCACCACTTTATGTATCCAAATCAAGCTTCTCACAAAGTGATTCATCCTGGTTTGATTGGAACGACGAAGAAGCTGTCCTATTCCAAACTGGGAAACTGGAAGCACCTGATTTGAAAGTGGGATAACTTCTTCATCCCAACTCCTATGAGATTTATTCAACTTCCTGGTGATTCTCCACCACTTTATGTATCCAAATCAAGCTTCTCACAAAGTGATTCATCCTGGTTTGATTGGAACGACGAAGAAGCTGTCCAATTCCAAACTGGGAAACTGGAATCACCTGATTTGAAAGTGGGATAACTTCTTCATCCCAACTCCTATGAGATTTATTCAACTTCCTGGTGATTCTCCACCACTTTATGTATCCAAATCAAGCTTCTCACAAAGTGATTCATCCTGGTTTGATTGGAACGACGAAGAAGCTGTCCTATTCCCAAACTGGGAAACTGGAAGCACCTGATTTGAAAGTGGGATAACTTCTTCATCCCAACTCCTATGAGATTTATTCAACTTCCTGGTGATTCTCCACCACTTTATGTATCCAAATAAAGCTTCTCACAAAGTGATTCATCCGGTTTGATTGGAACGACGAAGAAGCTGTCCTATTCCCAAACTGGGAAACTGGAATCACCTGATTTGAAAGTGGGATAACTTCTTCATCCCAACTCCTATGAGATTTATTCAACTTCCTGGTGATTCTCCACCACTTTATGTATCCAAATCAAGTTTCTCACAAAGTGATTCATCCTGGTTTGATTGGAACGACGAAGAAGCTGTCCTATTCCCAAACTGGGAAACTGGAATCACCTGATTTGAAAGTGGGATAACTTCTTCATGCCAACTCCTATGAGATTTATTCAACTTCCTGGTGATTCTCCACCACTTTATGTATCCAAATAAAGCTTCTCACAAAGTGATTCATGGTTTGATTGGAACGACGAAGAAGCTGTCCAATTCCCAAACTGGGAAACTGGAATCACCTGATTTGAAAGTGGGATAACTTCTTCATCCCAACTCCTATGAGATTTATTCAACTTCCTGGTGATTCTCCACCACTTTATGTATCCAAATCAAGCTTCTCACAAAGTGATTCATCCTGGTTTGATTGGAACGACGAAGAAGCTGTGCTATTCCCAAACTGGGAAACTGGAATCACCTGATTTGAAAGTGGGATAACTTCTTCATCCCAACTCCTATGAGATTTATTCAACTTCCTGGTGATTCTCCACCACTTTATGTATCCAAATCAAGCTTCTCACAAAGATTCATCCTGGTTTGATTGGAACGACGAAGAAGCTGTCCTATTCCCAAACTGGGAAACTGGAATCACCTGATTTGAAAGTGGGATAACTTCTTCATCCCAACTCCTATGAGATTTATTCAACTTCCTGGTGATTCTCCACCACTTTATGTATCCAAATCAAGCTTCTTACAAAGTGATTCATCCTGGTTTGATTGGAACGACGAAGAAGCTGTGTATTCCCAAACTGGGAAACTGGAAGCACCTGATTTGAAAGTGGGATAACTTCTTCATCCCAACTCCTATGAGATTTATTCAACTTCCTGGTGATTCTCCACCACTTTATGTATCCAAATCAAGCTTTTCACAAAGTGATTCATCCTGGTTTGATTGGAACGACGAAGAAGCTGTGCTATTCCCAAACTGGGAAACTGGAATCACCTGATTTGAAAGTGGGATAACTTCTTCATCCCAACTCCTATGAGATTTATTCAACTTCCTGGTGATTCTCCACCACATTATGTATCCAAATAAAGCTTCTCACAAAGTGATTCATCCGGTTTGATTGGAACGACGAAGAAGCTGTCCATTCCCAAACTGGGAAACTGGAATCACCTGATTTGAAAGTGGGATAACTTCTTCATCCCAACTCCTATGAGATTTATTCAACTTCCTGGTGATTCTCCACCACATTATGTATCCAAATCAAGCTTCTCACAAAGTGATTCATCCTGGTTTGATTGGAACGACGAAGAAGCTTCCAATTCCCAAACTGGGAAACTGGAAGCACCTGATTTGAAAGTGGGATAACTTCTTCATCCCAACTCCTATGAGATTTATTCAACCTCCTGGTGATTCTCCACCACTTATGTATCCAAATCAAGCTTCTCACAAAGTGATTCATCCTGGTTTGATTGGAACGACGAAGAAGCTGTCCTATTCCCAAACTGGGAAACTGGAATCACCTGATTTGAAAGTGGGATAACTCTTCTTGCCAACTCCTATGAGATTTATTCAACTTCCTGGTGATTCTCCACCACTTTATGTATCCAAATCAAGCTTCTCACAAAGTGATTCATCCTGGTTTGATTGGAACGACGAAGAAGCTGTGCTATTCCCAAACTGGGAAACTGGAATCACCTGATTTGAAAGTGGGATAACTTTTCATCCCAACTCCTATGAGATTTATTCAACTTCCTGGTGATTCTCCACCACTTTATGTATCCAAATTAGGAAACTGGAATCACCTGATTTGAAAGTGGGATAACTTCTTCATCCCAACTCCTATGAGATTTATTCAACTTCCTGGTGATTCTCCACCACTTTATGTATCCAAATCAAGCTTCTCACAAAGTGATTCATCCTGGTTTGATTGGAACGACGAAGAAGCTGTGCTATTCCCAAACTGGGAAACTGGAATCACCTGATTTGAAAGTGGGATAACTTCTTCATCCAAACTCCTATGAGATTTATTCAACTTCCTGGTGATTCTCCACCACTTTATGTATCCAAATCAAGCTTCTTACAACGTGATTCATCTTGGTTTGATTGGAACGACGAAGAAGCTGTCTAATTCCCAAACTGGAAAACTGGAAGCACCTGATTTGAAAGTGGGATAACTTCTTCATCCCAACTCCTATGAGATTTATTCAACTTCCTGGTGATTCTCCACCACTTTATGTATACAAATCAAGCTTCTCAGAAAGAGATTCATCTTGGTTTGATTGGAACAACGAAGAAGCTGTGCTATTCCCAAACTGGGAAACTGGAAGCACCTGATTTGAAAGTGGGATAACTTCTTCAACCCAACTCCTATGAGATTTATTCAACTTCCTGGTGATTCTCCACCACTTTATGTATCCAAATCAAGCTTCTCACTATACACTTTTGTGTATTAGAGCATGATTCAACCAATCAGGGATAATCAGATGAAAAGATTAAAGAGATTAAGAGATTCTAGTGAGAGAATAAAGAGAGAGAGACTCAAAACTCCATTAATTAATAACTGATGAGGTTTACAAGTATTAATAGAGAGAGCAACAAGGAAATTCGAAATGGTTAAGCATGTGTAGTCAAAGGACAGGCTGGAACTCCTTTTGAATCACTTGGCTGTGCTTTCTCACATGCTTGCACTAGTATAAAGGTAACTTCTCCTTTCCAGCATCATACAGGCTGTCAAAGTGATCCCTTATCCTCCTTAACCTCCTTATCTCTTTGGTCGAGTATCCTCTCTTCTCTTCACTAAGTTACCTTCTCATTCCCATCAGATAACTTCCCAAGTAGTTACTGTGGTTAAAATAAAGTTACCACAGTAAAAACTCTAAAGTTACTGTCTCAGCCTCCTTGGTCTTCATCTCAATACTCCCCTCAAGCTTGACCATGTAGAACAAGTCAAGCTTGGAAACCATGAAGACCTCCCTCGTTAAAAACTCACCAAGTAAAACCCATTGGGATAAAACCTTGATGAGGGAAAAAGAGTGGAGACTCCATGGTTAAGGGGCTCAGCTCCTAGGAGTCAGATCAATGAGTCCAAGCCTGACAGTATGGACTCCATTGTCTTCAATCTCGCTGCCTTAGTAAACACATCTGCAAGCTGATCTTCACTTCTGTATAACATGGCAGAATCACTCCTAAGATGATCATCTGCCTCACCTTATGACAATCCACCTCTATGTGCTTTGTTCTCTCATGAAACACTGAGTTGGAGGCAATGTGGATAGCTGCTTGATTGTCACAATGCATAGTCATAGGAGTACTCTGCTCAATCTCTAGATGCTTCAAGATCCCCTTGATCCACACCAACTCGTTTGTCAGCTTCAGCATGCTCTATACTCAGCTTCAGCACTTGAACAAGAATAACCTTCTGCTTCTTACTCTTCCAAGTAACCAAGTTTCCTCCAATGAATGTACAATACCAGTAGTTGATCTTGTCCACTCTATCTCCTGCCCAATCAGCATCACAATACCCAACCACTTCTGTACTGCCATTACAACCCATCCAAACTCCTTGTCCAGCCGTCCCACTCAGATACCTCAGTATCCTATCAACCATCTTCCAGTGATGGACCTTTGGCGCCTGCATATGCTGACTCACTTGGTTCACAGCAAAACATATATCTGGTCTGGTGATGGTCAAGTAGATCAGCTTGCCAACCATCTTCCTGTATAGCTTAGGATCTTCAAACAGCTGTTCTCTTCAACCTCCCCCTCACGCAGAACTTTATATCCCTCCTCAAGGTGGTGCAGCCCTGGAATGGCTGTCTCTCCCTGGATCACTTGAAGGGGGCGTGGGTGGATGAAAGTGATGGATATGGTCTTCTCCTTAGAGCTATGGGATGCTATAAAGATGGTTTTTTCTGCTCCACAGACACAGGATCACCCTGCTTAGTGTCTAGGATGGATCACAGAGATAATCCTTGCAAACAGAGAATCAAAGACTCGATCTGTATCAAGGTTTGTGGATTGATGTGGGACACAAGAGAGATGGCTCGCCTCCTGATACTCCAAGGCTTCTGATCTGGATATGACACACCAAATCAGAGAACCCAAGCTGGATATTACACACCAGCAGAATTGAGAGAAAACTCAAAACAAAGAAGTTGAAAAAAAATGTCGATTGATTGATTTCTTTCATGCCAAAACGTGGCTACATATGTTAAAAGAATAAAACTGAAAACCCTAAATTTAAACCAAGATGGTTAATCTCCTAATCCAATTCGAAATTGGTTAATTTTAAATACTAATCTACCCAAATCTGTTTACTCTAATTCCTAATTGTCTTTGGTTTAAATTAAATGAAAGCCCAATAAACTAAACCCATTACATTGCAATTAAATCAAACCAACAAGCTGGTTCTTCTTTGGTTTATGATGGGCCCACGACTTGAACTTGATTTGGAGTGTCTCCTAATGAACTTTAGATCCTCCACGTCCTGTTAGGCCAGCTAGAAAGCAAGTGGATCAAGATTCTGGCTGCAACTCTCTTTTGGACCGAAAAAAGCCCTATTTCGCCTAGATCCAAATATAACCCAATCCAGAAACTTCCTGACATGTTTTCCTTGTTCTCCATACAAATTTGGATGAGGTGAATGGTCTCCATAGCTCCTGTTAAGCTCAGTTGGTTGAATCCTCTTTGTTCAAGCTGTTTCAAGGCAGTACCAACAGTTCTTCTCTTCTCTCTATCCAGAACCTCATAGATCATGCCAATAAGAGTATGATACTGTCCATTAAACTGCACCATGATCAGTGGTATAGCTGACCCATACATTGGCTTCAATCCATTGATTCCAATCCTGATCAGGATCACACCATCCCCTCCTCCTTTAAAAGATTTGTCCTCAAATCCAAGCTCTGTAGGATGACAGAACCTTGATAATTTAACTCCAAAGTTCCTGACCTGGCCATGAGATATATCATCACCTCCTAGTCTCTCCAGGATGAACACAAAGCTCTGCAGTCCTTCTTCATGTCTCAGCTATGAGATTTGAGAGCTCTGGCTGTGTATGTGTATGAGAAGCCATTAGAGGCAAAGAATAAGGTCTTGAACTAGTTGAATAAGAGGTCTGATGAAACTAGTATGAACTTGAATCAGAAACAAAGAGACTTAGAGAGATTAAGAGATTAGAGACTAAGAAAGGGGTAGATTAAGGGAATCTGATCAAGAACACCACTTTTATATTTATGAAGGAGATGGGGAAAAACCCCATACTCTCTTAAGAGAGTTACAAACGCCCATGAGGTCTTTATATAGGTTTTACACTCTTGCAAACTCATAAAACCTATATCTAATGGATAGAAATAACTTAAGAGGAATGGATGGTGAGGATGAGTTGGTCTTGTTGTGATCTGAGTGATGTGTGCTGATTGGATGAGCTAAGCTGGCTCACTTAATTCAAACCAGGCTGTGCTGTGATGGCTCTCCTTAGGCTCCTGTGTATCTGTCTACAGATCAGTCTAGGTGCATGGTCGTGGCTGCTCTTCCTTTACAGCAACAGCCAGCCTGTCCATGCCCCAAAGTAACCAATCAGCTCCACACAGCATCTTCTTGATTCCCTTTGACTAGATTCAAACCTTGGTGCCTCACATCCTGAATAGTGATCCAAATAGTGAATAGTCAACCTGAATAGTGACTAGTGATTCACTATTCACTTTTACACCAACTTGCCCAAACTTCTCCAATCTTACTGTGGTAACTCTCCAAAGTTACTGTGGTAACTTTGGAGTTACTGTCTGACCCAAATCTTCTCTAAATGGTGTCTAAGTCCCTCCTGGACTTAACCCTATCTTTGCACACTCATCAGACCACTTCTGAAGCCTTAAGACTCTCCCAAAGCCTTAACATACAACCTCTGAAGATCTTGCCATGTCTTTGCACAAGCACCAACTCAACTCATCACTTTTGCTTCTCCACTTCTTCTCTTCAAGTTAACACTCCCCCTCAAGCTTGACTTTAGCTGATCCTAAGTCAAGCTTGGAACCTTGAAGAACTTCCTCATTAAAAACCTCACCAAGGAAAACCCTTTGGGACAAAACCTTGATGAGGGAAAAAGAGTAAAGTCTCCAAGGCCTAGGGATTGGCCAGTGAGTCTTTGTGCCTTACCAACAATGTAAGGGACACAAAGACTCTGGATCATGGCCTCTACAATCATCCCACGCCTTGTACTCTCCTTACTGCCTAATCTTGGTCTCTCCCCCTTTCACCTAACCTCTTGTTAGGTTGAAGTGCTCGGACACACCAGATCAGCCTCTTCTTGGAGATACAACTTCTCTTACTGAGTCTTGGCTACTTCTTCTTCTTATAGAGTCGCCACCTTGTTGTTTGAGCTACATGAGGATGCTTCAGCCACTCTCCAATCACCTCAACACTTGAAGCCGCCTTGGATATTGCTTCTTCATCCTTCATCATACTTCTCAACAGGTTGCTTCCTCTTCTAGAATAACCACCAAGCTCTCTTGGATCATGTAAGCTTCAACACTCCCCCTCAAGCTTGAGACTCTCACAGGAACAAGCTTGAATGGATTGCTTCATGATCCTCACACACACACCATTGCCGCTTCTCTTCTGATCTTGCCATCTTCATGGAATGCTTGTGGAAGCTTCAGCTATCTCTCCAATCACTTCACACTAGAAGCCGCCTGATAGAGTTGCCTTCATCTTCTCACAGCCAAGAGTACTCTGTCTTAGTTTGAGTACTCTCTTGAATAGACCCGCCACAGCCTAAGCCCGGATGGCTCCTTCTTCAGATGGTTGCAATGGACTTCTTGGATCGCTTGGAAGCTCACTAAACTCCCCTCCTCAAGCTTGGATTGAGTATAGGTCCAAGCTTGCAAGTGAGCTTCAGTGAGACTTCACACCAGTGGCACATCACCACTTCTTTCTCAACTCTCCATTGCTCCACACAATGGGCAAAGTCTTCCTCTTTCAACTCGGATGGATGGTGAACCAAGAACACCTCTTGTGAACCTGAAACATCACTCAAACTCCAGCAAAGATAAGACACAAGTGCATTGGGTCAACCCTTGATGCATCATCAAGTTTGAACACCAATGTCTTTAAGCAATGCAACAGATTAAACTAGACATTTTCAAGTTCTAATCTTTGCAAGCAAACTCTCTAAGCACTAGCATGATCCTAACAGATTCAATACAAGCTACTTAGGCAATTTTTTAAGCTTCTTTACTCAGCATTTAGACATGAATCTAATGCTTCAATGTAAGACAGCCATTTGACAGTATGCACTAGCCTTAATCAGTTTTAATTCATGAATGCAACAATACAATTCATCACACATTCATTTATAACTTAGGCTAAGCATTACTATCATCACTTAACATCAGACAATGCATTACTTTCAATCTGTTTTCAGTTTATGAGCTTCAAACAACACCATTTCACATTTAGCAAACTCATTACTTAACAGGAGCAAGCATTTTACTCTTTAAACACTAAACAAGCCTTTAAAGCATCCTGGGACAGATTCAACTAATTATATTTAGCAATCACACATTATCCTCAGGGTTTTCAACCAATACACATCACACTAACCAGGCACAGTCACAAGTTCATTTTTAAGAGAGATAGGATTAGCTTACAAACAGGAACTAGCGCTAGTTCCTTGAGCCTCCTTTGCAACCGGTCATGCTCTTTTGATGGACTGGAGATGTTGAATCGTCACCCAACAGCCCCTCCTGGTGTTCATGACCGCTACTTGAACTTTCACCTCCAAAGGTTCCTCCTTTCACCATCTCTTTAACTCGCCAGCTTCAGTAACAAGGGAAATCACTCTTCTTGAAGTATCTCCTCTTGGACAGAAGGAAAGGCAACGCCTTGTATAGACTGGAACAGGAAGGAACCGCCATGATAAACCTCCATAATAGCTTCAGACATCTTTTTCTTGAAGAGAGAGAGCTGGCTGGACAGATCTTCATGGTTTGGCTTCATGGTGAGACAGACTTGTGACTTGAATGCGGAAGCTACAGCTCAGGTTCTGATGAACCTGGCTCTGATACCATATGAGATTTGAGAGCTCTGGCTGTGTATGTGTATGAGAAGCCATTAGAGGCAAAGAATAAGGTCTTGAACTAGTTGAATAAGAGGTCTGATGAAACTAGTATGAACTTGAATCAGAAACAAAGAGACTTAGAGAGATTAAGAGATTAGAGACTAAGAAAGGGGTAGATTAAGGGAATCTGATCAAGAACACACTTTTATATTTATGAAGGAGATGGGGAAAACCCCCATACTCTCTTAAGAGAGTTACAAACGCCCATGAGGTCTTTATATAGGTTTTACACTCTTGCAAACTCATAAACCTATATCTAATGGATAGAAATAACTTAAGAGGAATGGATGGTGAGGATGAGTTGGTCTTGTTGTGATCTGAGTGATGTGTGCTGATTGGATGAGCTAAGCTGGCTCACTTTAATTCAAACCAGGCTGTGCTGTGATTGGCTCTCCTTAGGCTCCTTTGTATCTGTCTACAGATCAGTCTAGGTGCATGGTCGTGGCTGCTCTTCCTTTACAGCAACAGCCAGCCTGTCCATGCCCAAAGTAACCAATCAGCTCCACACAGCATCTTCTTGATTCCCTTTGACTAGATTCAAAACCTTGGTGCCTCACATCCTGAATAGTGATCCAAATAGTGAATAGTCAACCTGAATAGTGACTAGTGATTCACTATTCACTTTTACACCACTTGCCCAAACTTCTCCAATCTTACTGTGGTAACTCTCCAAAGTTACTGTGGTAACTTTGGAGTTACTGTCTGACCCAAATCTTCTCTAAATGGTGTCTAAGTCCCTCCTGGACTTAACCCTATCTTTGCACACTCATCAGACCACTTCTGAAGCCTTAAGACTCTCCCAAAGCCTTAACATACAACCTCTGAAGATCTTGCCATGTCTTTGCACAAGCACCAACTCAACTCATCACTTTGCTTCTCCACTTCTTCTCTTCAAGTTAACTCAGCAACATCTTGGAACTTCCTCCTCACTGCATGTGGCTTCTAAGGCAGATGATTTTCTCCACTTTGTTGAGTTTGCAGTTGAATGCTTCTCTCCAGGATGATCCTATCCACGTCCTGGTCTGAACATTAGACCATGTACTCTCAGTTTAACATCCTTCTGGTCAGGTGGTCGTGTGGTTTGGTCCCCATACTCCCCACTCATCCTCCAGTTCTGGCTTCTCTTAACCACCACCAGTTCCTGTTTATCCTTCTCAGCTTGTTCTGGTCAGTTATGAACCTGATAAAGGACGTGTTACCTCCTGACTCTCCTTCATTCTCTCTGCAAATTTTTTATCATACCATTCCTCTCCCTTTAAAAAGATTTGACCACAAATCTTGTTTTTCAAGAGTGAATGAACCTTGCAAATTGAGCTTGTATGCAGTTGCTTTCTGATCCAGATTTGTTTATTTCTTCTAACCACAACACAGCTTCCTCCTGGTTCAAAAACAACTTGTTGCAGGCCCTTAACAACTCTCAGATGTTCCACTAAGCTGAGCTGAAGACATACCAAAGGTCTGATTAGTAACTCACAAGCTAAAGACTTAAAGTTATCACCTTGCTCAACAGTAGGAAGCACCAATTCAAGAGCTTTAGATGACCCTCCAGGAAACCTTTTCTTCTTCTTTGTTTTATTTGATCAGGCACGTGCCACACTCAGCTTCTGCATGTGATCCTGATCAGGATTGGAATCAATGGATTGAAGCCAATGTATGGGTCAGCTATACCACTGATCATGGTGCAGTTTAATGGACAGTATCATACTCTTATTGGCATGATCTATGAGGTTCTGGATAGAGAGAAGAGAAGAACTGTTGGTACTGCCTTGAAACAGCTTGAACAAAAGAGGATTCAACCACTGAGCTTAACAGGAGCTATGGAGACCATTCACCTCATCCAAATTGTATGGAAACAAGGAAAACATGTCAGGAAGTTTCTGGATTGGGTTTTATTTGGATCTAGGCGAAATAGGGCTTTTTCGGTCCAAAAAGAGAGTTGCAGCCAGAATCTTGATCCACTTGCTTTCTAGCTGGCCTAACAGGACGTGGAGGATCTAAAGTTCATTAGGAGAACACTCCAAATCAAGTTCAAGTCGTGGCCCATCATAAACCAAAGAGAACCAGCTTGTTGGTTGATTTAATTGCAATGTAATTGTTTTAGTTTATTGGGCTTTCATTTAATTTAAACCAAAGACAATTAGGAATTAGAGTAAACCAGATTTGGGTAGATTAGTATTTAAAATTAACCAATTTCGAATTGGATTAGGAGATTAAACCATCTTGGTTTAATTTAGGGTTTTCAGTTTTATTCTTTTAACATATGTAGCCACGTTTTGGCATGAAAGAAATCATCAATCGACATTTTTTTTCAACTTCTTTGTTTTGAGTTTTCTCTCAATTCTGCTGGTGTGTATATCCAGCTTGGGTTCTCTGATTTGGTGTGTCATATCCAGATCAGAAGCCTTGGAGTATCAGGAGGCGAGCCATCTCTCTTGTGTCCCACATCATCCACAAACCTTGATACAGATCGAGTCTTTGATTCTCTGTTTGCAAGGATTATCTCTGTGATCCATCCTAGACACTAAGCAGGGTGATCCTGTGTCTGTGGAGCAGAAAAAAACCATCTTTTAGCATCCATAGCTCTAAGAGAAGACCATATCCATCACCTTTCATCCACCCACGCCCCCTTCAAGTGATCCAGGGAGAGACAGCCTTCCAGGCTGCACCAAGTGGTATCAGAGCCACTTGAAGGTTAGGGTTTGCAATTTGACTACTCAGATCATTCATTCCATCAAACACTTCTCTCTATCTTTCTATCTGTTGTAAGCCAGCTGAGCAACCCTGCAAATCAAAAAAAAAAAGAAAAGAAAAGAGATCTCTGATCCAAATCAAAAAAAATATATAGCTGAAGAGTAATCCAGAGCTCTGAGGAGAAATCCAGCTCAGGGTGGTAAAGTCAGCTGGTGCCTAAATCTCTTAATACTTCCTATCTGATTCATTGGGTTTTAGTTCTAGATCTTAAGTGTAGAACTTTGTTTTTCAACTGAACTTGTGGGAGAGCTGAGACTTGGCGATTTGAAAACTTGAGTGAGAGAGAGATATAATTTTGTTCCTGGCTTTGTGTTTTCTCTAACTATTTCAGGAACAATGAGTGAAGAGAGGCGAGATGGAAAGCAACCTGAGAGTTCAGGAGAACCGGCTGTCCAGCAAATCAACCTCAACCAAGTTCAATTTGAGGCTATGATACTCTGAGATAACCAGAAGAATGCAAAACACTTACAACCGTGTTCAACAAGCTAATGAAACTTTACCTGGTGATAATGCAGGGCAAGAGAGGGACGCGGTTGCTGCTGGAGTTCAGAGAGCACGCATTGGACCTATAAGAGGGCAACGAGTTGAGCTTAGGGGTCGTGGGATTTATGGAGAACATTCTCAAGAAGATTCAGCTGATGAAAGGATGATGGATCTCAGGCTAGTCATCATGTAGAAATCACAACCGCAGGCGACCAGCTACTGATAACCTAGGCAATCTCAAGCTTAGAATCCCTCCATTCCATGGGAAGAATGATCCTGATGCTTACTTAGAGTGGGAGAAGAAGATTGAACTGGTTTTCAATTGCCAACAGTTCACTGAGGAGAGGAAAGTGAGACTAGCAGCTACTGAATTCTGTGGTTATGCTATTACTGCTGGTGGATCAGATTGCTACTACCAGGAGACGCAATGGAGAGCCTCAGGTAGCTTCATGGTTTGAGATGAAAACTGTGATGAAGAAGAGATTTGTTCCTAACACTATGGAAGAGATCTACACCAGAAGTTGAGAAGGCTTTCTCAAGGATCTAAGAGTGTAGAGGACTATCACCAGGAGATGGAAACACTCATGTTGAAAGCTGACTTAGAAGAAGAAGTAGAAGCTACTATGGCTAGATTCCAAGGAGGTCTTAACAGAGATATACAAGATAGGTTGGAGCTACAAGAGTATGAGGACATGGATGAACTGCTACATAAGGCTATTTTGATTGAGCAGCAGAACAAGAGGAAGAGCTCTACCCGGTCTTCATACCCCTGCCTCAAAACCGCCTACTCCAAGGAAGATAAGCCAGGGATAGTCCAAAGAAGGGTCTTCTTCAGTGGAGAACAAGAGAGATGACAAGGGTAAAGGAGTAGCCACACCTACTAAGACCAGGAACATTAAGTGTTTCAAGTGTCATGGCTTTGGTCACTATGCTAATGAGGGTGCACCAACAAAACGAGGTGACTATGCTAACGCGAGGGGTGACGAAGGTGGTGAGGTAGTCTGAAGAGGAGGACGCCGGCCAAGAGTCTGATGAGGAAGGGTGCGATGTAGTACCCGGTCCGTGGACGACTAGCTATAGTCCCCAGGAGACTTCTCAATGCTCAACCTAAACCCAAAGAAGATTGAAGGGAAAACTAGTTTTCACACACAGATGCTTGATTCAAGAAAAGTTGTGTTTTAGCTTGATCATTGATGGAGGAAGTTGTACTAATGTAGCAAGTGCTGAGTTGGTGGAGAAGTTGGGTCTTCTTCAAGCATCACTAAGCCATCTCTCAATCTGTTGCAATGATCATGATGATGAGGAGAAAGATTACACCAGCTAGTGAAGGTATTGTATCAGTGGGAAGTACCAGGATGAGATCACTTGTGATGTAGCACCCCTGGAAGCCATCCTTCTTGGACGTCCATGGCAGTATGATAAGAGATCAGTACATGATGGCTTTACCAACAGATACTCTTTATCCATACAGGAGAAACAAGTTACCCTGGCGCAATCCCCTCAGGAGGTACCACACAGGATCATGAATGCTCAAAGTCCATAAGAGAGGAGGGCATCGAGACGCAAGGCCTCGCAAATCCTCTTGCTTCTTGAAGAGACCAGCCAGGTAAGTAAACTCACACTCTTTGCTACTGCTAAAGTCATCAAAACTGCTGTGATTGAACAATCAAATTTGATACTAGTAGTTTACAAAGAATTGTTGAGCTCTACTACTACACCCTTGCTCCTGAGACTCCAGAGGAGATTGGTGTCTTTTGCAGGAGTATAAGAGATGTGTTCCCAGAGACAATCCCATAGGTCCTAGCCTGGGGGAATAGAGCACCAGGTTGACTGTTGTACCAGGATTGACCGATTCTCCACCGCTATGTCACAGGATACAACGACACACCTGTGGAGAATACAGGGAGCTTCGAACCGGAAAACCAAGCTCAGAACAAGCAATGGAGAGAAGGGACATATCAGGGAGAGTATGAGTCCTTGTGCTGTACCTGTCCTCTTGGTGCAAAAAAAAGATGGAAGCTGGAGGATGTGTGGGGCTGCAGCCATCTAACAACAGGTACAGTTAAGTACAGAAATCCTATTCCTCGCTTAGATGATGCTAGATGAGTTACATGGTTCATGTGTCTTTTCTAAAATTGATTTAGAGAGGTTACCACCAGATTAGAAAGAAAGAAGAGATTGAGTGGAAAAAACTGCCTTTAAAACTAAGCTAGGATTGTATGAATGGCTTGTGATGCCTTTTGGGCTTACTACTGCACCTGCCACTTCCATCAGTGAGATTATAGATTAATGATCATGTCTTGAGAGCTTTGATAGGACGATTTGTAGTTGTTTACTTTGATGATATCCTGATTTCCAGCAAGACTATGAAAGAACATGTTAATCACTTGAAGCAAGTTCTAGATGTGCTTTAAAAAGAAAATCTGTATGCTACATATAAAGTGCTCTTGGGCACAGATAACCTTGTCTTTTTAGGTTTTGTGTGACTTCACAGGGCATACAGGTTGAGAGGAAAAGGTGAAGGCTATCAGGGAGTGGCCGATTCCTAAATCTATTGGAGAGGTCAGAAGTTTTTCATGGACTTGCTGGCTTCTACCGGAGGTTTGTGAGAGATTTCAGTACAGTTGCAGCAACCCCTGACTGAAGTAGTCAAGAAGAGTGTAGGTTTCACTTGGGGACCAGCACAAGACGGCATTTCAAATGCTAAAAGAGAAGTTAACAAGTGCTCCCTTACTTGCACTTCCTGACTTTTCTAAGACTTTTGAAATTGAATGTGATGCATCTGGTATTGGAATTGAGCTGTGTTGATGCAGGATAAGAACCCATAGCTTATTTAGTGAGAACTAGGAGGGCGCCACCTTAAACTATCCTACCTATGACAAGGAGCTGTATGCCTTGGTGAGAGCTTTACAAGTGTGGCACATTACTTGTGCCTAAGGAGTTTGTGATCCATACAGATCATGAATCCCTTAAACATCTCAAAGGGCAACAGAAGCTGAACAAGAGACACGCCAGGTGGGTGGAGTTCATTGAGACCTTTCCTTATGTCATTCACTACAAGAAAGGTAAGGAGAACGTAGTGGCTGATGCACTCTCCAGAAGGTATACTCTTTTATCTTCAATGAAACTAAACTCTTAGGATTGAACACATCAAATCTTGCTATGCTAATGATCCTGAGTTTAAAGATGTGTTTAGAGAATCTGAGAAACATGCTAGTGGAAAATTCTATCAAGTAAAAGGATTTCTTTCTATGATAACCGCCTGTGTGTGTGTTCCTAGTGGTTCTTTGAGAGAATTGTATGTTAGGGAAGCTCACGCAGGAGGGCTGATGGGACACTTTGGGGTCGCCAAAACACTCTCCACCTTGCAGGAGCACTTCTACTGGCCGAGTATGAAGAAAGAAGTGGAGCGTTGTGCTCAAGGTGTGTCGTGTGCAAGCAAGCCAAGTCTAAGGTCCAACCAACAGGTTTGTATACACCTCTCCCTATTCCTACTGCACCATGATTGATATCTCTATGGACTTTGTCTTAGGATTGCCTAGAACTAGGAAAAGGAAGAGATAGCATCTTTGTGGGTTTTGATAGATTTTCTAAGATGGCTCACTTCATACCTTGTCATAAAACTGATGATGCATCTTTGGTACTGATCTATTCTTTAGAGAAGTTTTAGATTGCATGTTATGCCTAGGACTATAGTTTCTGATAGAGATACTAAGTTCCTTAGCTATTTTCGGAAAACTCTGTGGGGAAAGTTGGGAACTAAGCTATTGTTTCAACTACTTGTCATCCCCAAACTGATGGTCAAACTGAACAGTCAATAGGACATTGTCTACTCTTTTGCGTGCCATCATTAAGTAACATTAGGACATGGGAGGATTGTTTACCAACATGTAGAGTTTGCATATAACAGAGCAGTGCATTCAGCTACTAAACTCTCTCCTTTTCAAGTTGTTTATGGGTTTAACCCATTGTCTCCTCTTGATTTATTTGCTTTACCTTTAAAAGAACAAACTAACCTTGATGGCAAGCAAAAGGCCGAGTTTGTTTTGTCTTTGCATGAACAGGTCAGGAAGAACATTGAGCGAGGACCAAGATGATGGAGGCAGAAGAACAAGGGGCGCAAGGAGCTAGTACTTGAACCGGGTGATCTTGTGTGGATTCACAAGAAAAGAGAGGTTTCCTGTTGAAGGAAATCAAAGTTGCTGCCAAGGAAAGATGGACTTTCAAAGTGCTGAAGAGAATCACAACAATGCCTACCAGATTGATCTTGAAGGGAAATACCACAATCAGTTCTACTTTCATGTTTCTGACTTGGATCCTTTATTGCAGATGATTTTGGATTTGGGTCAAATCCTTTTAAAGGAGGAGGGGATGGTGTAGCCATGAGTAGAGACATTGGAGAGCTGAGTGAGTCTGATGAGGGAGAGCCAGACTTGAGAAGAGAAGAGCCAGACTTGAGCAGAGAAGAACCAGAGCCAGACTTGAGCAGAGAAGAACCAGACTTGAGCAGAGAAGAACCAAATGAGCTAGCCAGCTTGTGGAGTGGACCAGTAACCAGATCAAGACTGAGAGCACAAGAGGAGAGGCTCCAGAGATAGCCAAAACGTGGGCCTTGGTTCAAGACAGGAGATCAAGATAAACCAGCTTGTTGGTTTAATTTATTACTTTGTAAGGGTTTTTGTTTTGGGCTTTCATTTAATTTAAACCAAAGACAATTAGGATTAGAATTAGAATAAACCACCTTGGTTTAGCATTAGGGTTTTCGATTTTCACTTAAGAACATGGGGGCTGCAGCCTTGTTTTCTCAACTTTCAATCTAAGAATTATTCAGTCAACTTTGTTGTCTGTCTCTAGCTTTCTCTGTTCAGCTCTAGAACATTGATCTCACTTAAGGAAGGAATTCCTGTGAATCCCATCTTAGACAATACAAGGTGATCTTGTGTCTTTGAGTAGCAAACCATCCTTGGCGCCAACCCATAGGCTCAGGGAGACGTCCACAGTTCAAAGGAGAGCTAGTAGCCTCTTAGAACATCCTCTATCCATCCACCTTCAAGTGATCCAGAGTTTAAGCCATACCCAGGCTGCACCACAAGGGTGTCTTAGCTATCTTTCCTCCAAGCACATCAGTCTCCTTCAACATATCCATAGTATACTTCCTTTGAGACATAAAAAAACCCTCCTTTGATCTGCATAATCTCAATGCCCAGAAAATACTTCATCTCTCCCAAATCCTTGATGTCAAACACAGATTTGAGAAACTCCTTAGTAGCCTGAAATCCCTGCCTATCACTTCTGTGATATCAAATCATCCACATACACGATAATCACAATGCTCCTGAAGGTCCTGTCAGGTGAAGAGAGTGTGATCTAGTTCGACTCCTAAAGCCTCTCCCATTGAGTGTTGTACTCAGCTTCCTGTACCAAGCTCTAGGTGACTGTTTCAACCCATATATTGCCTTCTCAATCTCAAAACATTCCTGGCTTTACTAGATGCTCAGACCAGGAGGGGGATGCATGGTATACTTCATCTTCAAGTTCACCTGCAAGAAAGCATTCTTCACATCCATTTGCCACAAATCCCACTCCAAGTTTGTTGCAATAGATAACACAATTCGAATTGTGTGAAGCTTGGCCACTGGTGCAAAAAAGTATCATGTAATCTCCCCATAAGTCTGTGTAAATCCTCTTGCAACCAGCCTAGTCTTGCGCCTATCTATCTCATCCCCATTTGCAAGGTACTTGATGGTGAAGATCCATCTGCTTGAAACTGCCTTCTTCCCTTTAGGTAACTCACTCTCATACCAAGTATCATTCCTGATCATTGCATCCCTTTCATCTCTACTGATCTCTCCAAACCTTGTGCTTCATAGCTTCTTCATAGATCTTGGTATCCTCATTCTCATCCAAGTTACACATAAACACCATGTGCTCTTCTGGAAACTCACAAAGGAACACACGCTTGAGAGATGCTCCACAGCCTGGGCATGTAGTACACTCTCGTGTTTACCCAGTTGGAAGGATCCCTCCTTATTCCTTGTGCTCCTCCGCAAGGTCTCAACCTGTTCTTCAGCCTGAACATTCTCTTGTGCTTCCTCTCTTAAACCAGT
>NW_026014170.1:0-31120 GCF_020379485.1 Brassica napus
ATCAAGCTTCTTTCTTACCAGGAGATTCATCCTGGTTTGATTGGAACGAACGAAAGTTGTGCTATTCCCAAACTGGGAAACTGAATCACCTGATTTGAAAGTGGGATAAACTTCTTCATGCCAACTCCTATGAGATTTATATTCACTTCCTCTGGTGATTCTCCACCACTTTATGTATCCAAATCAAGCTTCTTACAAAGTGATTCAATCTCCTGGTTTGATTGGAACGACGCAGAAGCTGTGCTATTCCCAAACTGGGAAACTGGAATCACCTGATTTGAAAGTGGGATAATTTCTTCATGCCAACTCCTATGAGATTTATTCAACTTCCTGGTGATTCTCCACCACTTTATGTATCCAAATCAAGCTTCTTACAAAGTGATTCACCTGGTTTTTGATTAGAACGACGAAGAAGCTGTGCTATTCCCAACTGGGAAACTGGAATCACCTGATTTTAAAGTGGGATACTTCTTCATCGCCAACTCCTATGAGATTTATTCAACTTCCTGGTGATTCTCCACCACTTTATGTATCCAAATCAAGCTTCTTACAAAGTGATTCATCCTGGTTTGTTTGAAACGACGACGAAGCTGTCTATTACAAACTGGGAAACTGGAATCAACTGATTTGAAAGTGGGATAACTTCTTCATGCCAACCTCCTATGAGATTTAATTCAACTTCCTTGGTGATTCTCCACCACTTTATGTATCCAAATCAAGCTTCTTACAAAGTGATCCATCCTGGTTTGATTGGAACGACGAAGAAGCTGTGCTATTCCCAAACTGGGAAACTGGAATCACCTGATTTGAAAGTGGGATAACTTCTTCATGCAAGTCCTATGAGATTTATTCAACTTCCTGGTGATTCTCCACCACTTTATGTATCCAAATCAAGCTTCTTACAAAGAAAATCATCCTGTTTTGATTGGAACGACGAAGAAGCTGTGCTATTTCCCAAACTGGGAAACTAGAATCACCTGATTTGAAAGTGGGCTAACTTCTTCATGCCACTCCTATGAGATTATATTCAACTTCCTGGTGATTCTCCACCACTTTATTGTGTCCAAATCAAGCTTCTTACCGAGAGATTTCATCCTGGTTTGATTGGAACGACAAAGAAGCTGTGCTATTCCCAAAACTGGGAAACTGGAATCACCTGATTTGTAAGTGGGATAAACTTTCTTCTGCAACATATCCATCTATGAGATTTATTCAACTTCCTGGTGATTCTCCACCACTTTATGTATCCAAATCAAGCTTCTTCCAAAGTGATTCATCGTGGTTGTTGGGAACGACGAAAGCGTTTCTATTACCAAACTGGGAAACTGGAATCAACTGATTTGAAAGTGGGATAAACTTCTTCATGCCAACTCCTATGAGATTTATTCAACTTCCTGGTGATTCTCCACCACTTTATGTATCCAATCAAGCTTCTCTACAAGAGATTCATCCTGGTTTGATTGGAACGACGAAGAAGCTGTGCTATTCCAAACTGGGAAACTGGATCAACACCTGATTTGAAAGTGGGATAACTTCTTCATTTGCCAACTCCTATGAGATTTATTCAACTTCCTGGTGATTTCCACCACTTTATGTATCCAAATCAAGCTTCTTACAAACAATTCATTCTGGTTTGATTGGAACGACGAAGAAGCTGTGCTATTCCCTGTGAGGTTTAATGGAACTCTCCTGGTTTGTGTGTGTGAATGTGTATAGCTCCAATTGAGCAATTGAGGCTTTTAAATGGTGATTTAAGACCAAGATGATAAGAGTGTTTTTGAGTGTATAAGAGACTTAGAAACAGAGATTATCCGAGACTGAGAGACTAGAGATTAAACTAGAGAATAGATTTGTGTTTCTGGTTTTCAAAACCCTTTCATTGATGAAGGAGGAGGGAAATCCCCCTCTCTTCTTAGAGAACTCCATACAATTTCGTCCCTCATGCTTATTTATAAAGCTACACAGTTTACACAATCAGAACCTATATCTTAATGGCTGTAATAACTTAAGAGAATGGCTGGTGTAGCCATGAGCTGGTTCTTGTTGCAATCTGAGTAGTTGATGCTGATGATTGTCGTTTAGAGAGATGGAGCCTGATTGGTTTAATCAAAATGGGGAACTGGGGCTGTGATTGGCTCTCCTTAGGCTCTCCTAATCTTTCCACAATCAGTTCCAGGTTCATGGTCGTGGCTTCCCCTTTTCTTTACAAGCCAAGGCCAGCTGTCCCATGACCAAACTAGCCAATCACACTCCAATGGCATCTTCTTTCTTGATTCTCCTTTGATGCCATCTGATCAGAACCTTATCCCCAAGACTGGGACACTTTTATAACTCTCAAACCTTGCCCAGACATTGCACACAAGCTTTCCCGGACGTCAGGTTCGCCCTATTTTCGCCCACTCCAAAACTTCTCAAATGGCCGAGTATGCAAATCTGGGTCGCCCTGGTCTGTACAGATCCGTACTGTCCGTACATGTCCGTACTGCCTCTCCCTATCTTTGCACATACTCGTCCATTTGCTCCCAAATACCTTCTAAGTCTCTCCTAGACTTGGCCCTAACATTGCACATCCATCATGATCTCTTCTGGACACCTTTGCCCTATCTTTTGCACAAGCCCCACTCAACTCAACACTTTAGTTTCTCCATTTCTTCTCTTCAACAAGTTAACATTCCCAAACTGGGAAACTGGAATCACCTGATTTGAAAGTGGGATAACTTCTTCATGCCAACTCCTATGAGATTTATTCAACTTCCTGGTGATTCTCCACCACTTTATGTATCCAAATCAAGCTTCTTACAAAGTGATTCATCCTGGTTTGATTAACGACGAAGAAGCTGTGCTATTCCCAAACTGGGAAACTGGAATCACCTGATTTGAAATGGTATAACTTCTTCATGCCAACTCCTATGAGATTTATTCAACTTCCTGGTGATTCTCCACCACTTTATGTATCCAAATCAAGCTTCTTACAAAGTGATTCATCCTGGTTTGATTGGAACGACGAAGAAGCTGTGCTATTCCCAAACTGGGAAACTGGAATCACCTGATTTGAAAGTGGGATAACTTCTTCATGCCAACTCCTATGAGATTTATTCAACTTCCTGGTGATTCTCCACCACTTTATGTATCCAAATCAAGCTTCTTACAAAGTGATTCATCCTGGTTTGATTGGAACGACGAAGAAGCTGTGCTATTCCCAAACTGGGAAACTGGAATCACTGATTTGAAAGTGGATAACTTCTTCATGCCAACTCCTATGAGATTTATTCAACTTCCTGGTGATTCTCCACCACTTTATGTATCCAAATCAAGCTTCTTACAAAGATTCATCCTGGTTTGATTGGAACGACGAAGAAGCTGTGCTATTCCCAAACTGGGAAACTGGAATCACCTGATTTGAAAGTGGGATAACTTCTTCATGCCAACTCCTATGAGATTTATTCAACTTCCTGGTGATTTCCACCACTTTATGTATCCAAATCAAGCTTCTTACAAACAGATTCATTCTGGTTTGATTGGAACGACGAAGAAGCTGTGCTATTCCCAAACTGGGAAACTGGAATCACCTGATTTGAAAGTGGGATAACTTCTTCATGCCAACTCCTATGAGATTTATTCAACTTCCTGGTGATTCTCCACCACTTTATGTATCCAAATCAAGCTTCTTACAAAGTGATTCATCCTGGTTTGATTAGAACGACGAAGAAGCTGTGCTATTCCCAAACTGGGAAAATGGAATCACCTGATTTGAAATTGGGATAACTTCTTCATGCCAACTCCTATGAGATTTATTCAACTTCCTGGTGATTCTCCACCACTTTATGTATCCAAATCAAGCTTCTTACAAAGAGATTCATCCTGGTTTGATTGGAACGACGAAGAAGCTGTGCTATTCCCAAACTGGGAAACTGGAATCACCTGATTTGAAAGTGGGATAACTTCTTCATCCCAACTCCTATGAGATTTATTCAACTTCCTGGTGATTCTCCACCACTTTATGTATCCAAATCAAGCTTCTTACAAAGTGATTCATCCTGGTTTGATTGGAACGACGAAGAAGCTGTTCTATTCCCAAACTGGGAAACTGGAATCACTGATTTGAAAGTGGGATAACTTCTTCATGCCAACTCCTATGAGATTTATTCAACTTCCTGGTGATTCTCCACCACTTTATGTATCCAAATCAAGCTTCTTACAAAGAGATTCATCCTGGTTTGATTGGAACGACGAAGAAGCTGTGCTATTCCCAAACTGGGAAACTGGAATCACCTGATTTGAAAGTGGGATAACTTCTTCATGCCAACTCCTATGAGATTTATTCAACTTCCTGGTGATTCTCCACCACTTTATGTATCCAAATCAAGCTTCTTACAACAGATCATCCTGGTTTGATTGGAACGACAAGAAGCTGTGCTATTCCCAAACTGGGAAACTGGAATCACCTGATTTGAAAGTGGGATAACTTCTTCATCCCAACTCCTGTGAGATTTATTCAACTTCCTGGTGATTCTCCACCACTTTATGTATCCAAATCAAGCTTCTTACCAGAGATTCATCCTGGTTTGATTGGAACGACGAAGAAGCTGTTCTATTCCCAAACTGGGAAACTGGAATCAACTGATTTGAAAGTGGGATAACTTCTTCATGCCAACTCCTATGAGATTTATTCAACTTCCTGGTGATTCTCCACCACTTTATGTATCCAAATCAAGCTTACAAAGAGATTCATCCTGGTTTGATTGGAACGACGAAGAAGCTGTGCTATTCCCAAACTGGGAAACTGGAATCACCTGATTTGAAAGTGGGATAACTTCTTCATGCCAACTCCTATGAGATTTATTCAACTTCCTGGTGATTCTCCACCACTTTATGTATCCAAATCAAGCTTCTTACAAAGAGATTCATCCTGGTTTGATTGGAACGACGAAGAAGCTGTGCTATTCCCAAACTGGGAAACTGGAATCACCTGATTTGAAAGTGGGATAACTTCTTCATGCCAACTCCTATGAGATTTATTCAACTTCCTGGTGATTTCCCACCACTTTATGTATCCAAATCAAGCTTCTTACAAACAGATTCATCCTGGTTTGATTGGAAAGACGAAGAAGCTGTGCTATTCCCAAACTGGGAAACTGGAATCACCTGATTTGAAAGTGGGATAACTTCTTCATGCCAACTCCTATGAGATTTATTCAACTTCCTGGTGATTCTCCACCACTTTATGTATCCAAATCAAGCTTCTTACAAAGTGATTCATCCTGGTTTGATTAGAACAACGAAGAAGCTGTGCTATTCCCAAACTGGGAAACTGGAATCACCTGATTTGAAATTGGGATAACTTCTTCACCTCCTATGAGATTTATTCAACTTCCTGGTGATTCTCCACCACTTTATGTATCCAAATCAAGCTTCTTACAAAGAGATTCATCCTGGTTTGATTGGAACGACGAAGAAGCTGTGCTATTCCCAAACTGGGAAACTGGAATCACCTGATTTGAAAGTGGGATAACTTCTTCATCCCAACTCCTATGAGATTTATTCAACTTCCTGGTGATTCTCCACCACTTTATGTATCCAAATCAAGCTTCTTACAAAGTGATTCATCCTGTTTGTTTGGAACGACGAAGAAGCTGTGCTATTACCAAACTGGGAAACTGGAATCAACTGATTTGAAAGTGGGATAACTTCTTCATGCCAACTCCTATGAGATTTATTCAACTTCCTGGTGATTCTCCACCACTTTATGTATCCAAATCAAGCTTCTTACAAAGAGATCCATCCTGGTTTGATTGGAACGACAAAGAAGCTGTGCTATTCCCAAACTGGGAAACTGGAATCACCTGATTTGAAAGTGGGATAACTTCTTCATCCCAACTCCTATGAGATTTATTCAACTTCCTGGTGATTCTCCACCACTTTATGTATCCAAATCAAGCTTCTTACAAAGTGATTCATCGTGGTTTGTTTGGAACGACGACGAAGCTGTTCTATTACCAAACTGGGAAACTGAAATCACTGATTTGAAAGTGGGATAACTTCTTCATGCCAACTCCTATGAGATTTATTCAACTTCCTGGTGATTCTCCACCACTTTATGTATCCAATCAAGCTTCTTACAAAGATATTCATCCTGGTTTGATAGGAACGACGAAGTATCAGTTTTGAGTAAAGTAAAGATAATCTGAGTTTTAGATAAGAATAGAGAAGAGATTAGAGTAGATTTGAGAGATTAAGAGACTAATGAGAATCATTGTGAAAGGTATAGAAATTGATTTGTTTAGGACTGTCTAAAACTTTTATTAATGAGAGAGTTTACAATATATAGACTTTAGATCCTAGGGCTTCATAAGGATAAGGTAGAACAAGCATGTGTAGTCAATGAAGAGAGGCGCGCCTAATTCAAACTGAACCAATGAGGAGCTCCACATGTGTGACCGGATGGATAAGGTTTGCTTTCCCTTTACAGCTCGCATCCAGCCTGTCAAGCCGCGTCCCTTATCCTATCTTCAACGGTCTGCTCAGTTACTCCCAAAGGTTAACTCCTTCTAAGTTACCTTTCACCTCAAGTAGAGTAACTTCCCATTGGCTGTGTCATACTTGTACGGACAGTACGGCCAGTGTACGGCCTGTACGGTCTTGTCTCGGCCTAACTCCTCTTAATGCCTTCTTCTCCTCAACCCTTGTTCCCAATGTTTCCTAAGCCTTCATAGTTTAACTCCTCATCTCAACACTCCCCCTCAAGCTTAGCTTTGTGAAAGTCTAAGCTTGGATGGCTATGAGATCTTCCTCATTAAAAACCTCACCAAGGAAAACCCATTGGGACAAAACCTTGATGAGGGAAAAAGAGTAAAGACCTCACAGCCAAGAG
The DNA here is from genome assembly GCF_020379485.1 of Brassica napus. NCBI lineage: Eukaryota > Viridiplantae > Streptophyta > Magnoliopsida > Brassicales > Brassicaceae > Brassica > Brassica napus. Next base: position 6,872 of record NW_026014170.1, read on the forward strand.
GATCAGCTCCTTCTCTTCCCAAGATCAATGAGGCCCAACCTGATGTGAATGGACTCCATTGTCTTCTGTCTTGCAGCCTTGGTGAACACATCAGCCAACTGATCTTCACTCCTTGTATAGCATGGCAAGATGACTCCTAGAATGATCATCTGCCTCACCTTGTGACAATCAACTTCAATGTGCTTGGTTCTCTCATGAAACACCGAGTTGGAGGCAATGTGGATGGCTGCTTGGTTATCACAATGCATTGTCATTGGCGTGGCTTGATCAATCTCCAAATGCTTCAAGATGCCTTTGATCCACACCAGCTCGTTGGTAAGCTTCAGCATAGCTCTATACTCAGCTTCTGCACTTGAGCAAGAGACCACCTTCTGCTTCTTACTCTTCCACGTAACCAAGTTGCCTCCAATGAATGTGCAATAGCCTGTGGTTGATCTCCTGTCTGCTCTATCACCAGCCCAATCCGCATCACAGTATCCAACCACTTCAGTGCTCCCATTGCAACCCATCCATACTCCTTGATCAGGTGAGCCGTTGAGATACATCAAGATCCTCTCCACCATGCGCCAATGATGCTCCTTAGGCACTTGCATGTGTTGACTCACCTGATTCACAGCAAAACAAATGTCAGGTCTAGTTATGGTAAGGTAAATCAATTTACCAACTAGTTTTCTATAGAGTTTAGGATCCTGATAAGGTTTGCTGTCTTCAATCTCCCCCTCTCGTGGGACTTTGTAGCCATCTTCCATAGGCATCCTTGCTGTCTTGCCTCCATAAGCACCTGCACCTTTCAAAAGATCAAGTGTATACTTCCTTTGGGACATGAACAAACCTTCCTTGGATCTACATATCTCAATTCCAAGAAAGTATTTCATTTCTCCCAAGTCTTTAATCTCAAACATGGATTTAAGAAACTCCTTGGTTGCTATGATACCTTCCTTATCACTTCCTGTGATAATGATATCATCAACATACACAAGGAGTGCAATCATACCTGAGGGAGTAGTGAGTGTGAAAGAGTGTGATCTAGTTCAGACTTCTTGAATCCTCGGCCATTAAGGGTAGTGCTCAGCTTGTTGTACCAAGCTCTTGGTGATTGCTTCAATCCATAGATAGCTTTCTTTAGTCTCAACACATTTCCTCTCTTCACTAAGTGTTCCAAGCCTGGAGGAGGATGCATATACACTTCATCCTCAAGTTCTCCTTGTAGAAATGCATTCTTCACATCCATTTGCCATAAGCCCCATCCAAGGTTCACAGCCAAGCTTAATACAATCCGGATTGTGTGTAGTTTAGCTACTGGTGCAAAGGTTTCAATGTAATCTTCTCCATAGGTTTGAGTGAAACCCCTTGCAACCAGTCTTGACTTCTTCCTCTCAACTGTTCCATCAGCCTTATACTTGATTGTGAAGATCCATCTACTAGTCACAGCCTTCTTCCCTTTTGGTAACTCACTCTCATACCATGTATCATTCTTGATCATAGCTCCTGCCTCAGCTCCAACTGATTCCTTCCATTCTTTATCCATCATTGCCTCTTCATAGTTTCTTGGTATGTAGTTCTCATCCAAGTTTACCATAAAAGCACAATGTTCTTCAGGGTATTGAGCAAAGGAACACACAGCCTGAGAAGGATGCTCCACAGCTTGGGCATTGTAGTACACTCGCGTGTTTACCCAAGAGGAAGGATCCTTTCTCAGCCTTGTGCTTCTTCTCAATACTGGTTGGTTCTGAACCTGCTCCTCTTGGACACTCGGTTCTGGTGCTTCAGCCTGAGCTTCTACTTCTCCTTGGCTTTGATCACCTTGATTGTGAGAGCCTGAAACACTCTCTTCTTCTTCTTCACTCAAGCCGGCTCCATCCTGACCATCTTCTTGAGTTTCAGATTCCCTGCCCCCCTCACGATCAAGGTGAGGTGACTGATTAGCTTCAACAGGGGCCGGAGAACTCTCATGTTGGTTCCTACTCCCCACATTTGGATCCTGGTTCATCTTGATACCTAGACCTTCCAAAATCAGTCTTAAGGCGCCTGCCTTATCTGATGTTAGATCCTTTAGCTCCTCTTGATTCCTTTCTTCATAGTATCCTCTAGCTTCTATGAACTTCACATCTCTAGAGATTAGGACTCTTCTAGTATCTGAATCATAGCACTTGTATCCCTTTTGTGTTGTTGAATAGCCAATGAACATAGCCTTAGTGCTCCTTGCATCTAGCTTGTTTCTTAACTCTCCTGGTACCAACACAAAGCATAAACATCCAAATACTCTCAAGTGATCCACTGATGGCTTGTGCTTGTTTAGAACTTCAAATGGTGCTTGATCCTTCAACACCTTTGTGGGAATCCTGTTGATCAAGTAACAAGCAGTAGCCACAGCATCACTCCAAAACCTCTTTGGAACATTTGCTTGGAACATCATTGACCTAGCAACCTCCATCAAGTGTCGGTTCTTCCTCTCAGCTACCCCATTCTGTTGTGGAGTATAGGGACAGCTTGTTTGATGCAAGATCCCATGATGCTCTAGATGACTCTTGAACGCATAGCTTGTGTACTCACCTCCATTATCTGATCTAAAAATTTTAATCTTGGCATTATAATGGTTAGTCACATAAGCTTGAAAGTTCTTAAATGCATCTATCACTCTATCTTTTGATGGGATTAAAGTTAACCAGGTGTATTTGGATTTTTCATCAATGAATGTGACAAAGTATTTATGATTGTCTCTAGATATGCAAGGTGCAGTCCACACATCAGAATGAATAAGATCAAAGCACTTATCATAAACACTAGTAGAGTTTGGAAACACATTTTTACAATGCTTGCCTAAAATGCAAGCTTCACAATCCTTATTCTCAAATAAAACACCTGGTAACATCAAGTTTAAAGCCCTACCATGAGGATGTCCTAATCTAGCATGCCACAAAGCATTTTTATTTAAACTAGAAGCAGTAGTAAACGAGCAATTGTAATTGGAAACAGGATCAAGTTCTTCAAGCAAATACAACTCTCCTTTAGTGATTCCTTTTCCAATCAAGTGGCTGCTCTCAATATCCTGAAACTTTACATCATTAGGACTGAATATAACATTGCAATTCAAATCAGTTGTGCATTTCTTAACAGATAGCAAGTTAGATGTAAATTCAGGCATGTAGAAAGCTCTAGTGTTCTTATCAAACAACTTCAAATTTCCAATTCCTCTAATAGGGATCTTGTCCCCATTTGCAATCATAACATGTCCACTAGTTGGTTCTATATCCTTAATCAGATTTGTATCACTAATCATGTGATGGGATGCACCAGAATCAACAATTAATGGCTTAGTTATACTGCTAGCATTATGACAAAGGTTCAAAGGTGATCTAAATGCATTTAGTTCATGATTCATCCTAGCATTTCTAGCAAAGGTGTACTCATGTCTAGCATGTTTCATTGCTTTTAACTCTATCCATCCTAGCAATATCAGCAACACAAGGAGATGTTTCTATAGTCTTAGCTATCATGGATGCACCAAAGGAGTACCCATGAGTGTTACCATTCTCCTTGAGCATTTTGATGAGAGCATCCATCTCGGATCTCCTGATGAAGTCTTGATCATTGCCACGGATGTTAGGAGCTCCTGAGTATGTCACCAGTGCCTTGCCATCACCCTCACGCCCCTCTCCTTCAGCTCCACGGCTAGATGATCCGGCTCCACTTGTTCCATCAGAAGCATGAGCTCTTGCCTCCCTTTCCTTCATGAACTTCGCCGGCTTCAGATGAGGATGTAGTATCCAGCACTGGCTCTTCTTGTGTCCATGCTTCTTGCAGTGATCACAATTGCCATTGAACTTCCTATCCTCATACTTGCCGTGTGCTGCTTTGTTGGCTTGTGGTATCTCCTCATGATCAGTTCGCGCAGCATTGGCTAGAGACAAGTCTCCTTTACCACCAAACAAGCCAATGGAGCCTTGCTCCTTTTGTATCTGAGCACACGCATCCTCCAGGTCCGGAAGCTTCTCAGCCCTCAACATATGCTGAATCAACCCACTGTAGCTTGGATTCAATGTAAGCAACAACCCAAAGACCTTATCTTGCTCTCTCCTTTCATTTAGCAGCTCTGGATCAGTTGTGCTCGGCCTCAGCATCTCCAGCTCTGACCAGAGTGTCCGGAACCTCCCCAAATGCTTAGTGAACTCCATGTCCTCCTGAGTTAGATCATTCAAAGCTTTCTTCACTTCAAAGACCCGGCTGAGGTTAGAGGTGTTTCCATACACCTTCTTCAATGTTTCCCACAGCTCCTTGGCTGTCTCACAATAGCTGTAAGCATCTAGAATGGCTGGCTCCAACGAGCTATGAAGAGCAGACATCACCATCATGTCCTCTTGTTGCCACTTCTCAGCTTCAGCTTCCGAGACACTCTCCTTGTCTCCTCCTTGAGTAATGAGCTTTGGAGCCTCACCAGATGTGATGTGCTTCCATAAACCCTTACTTCCCACAGCAGTCTTCACCATCCTAGACCATACTAGGTAGTTACTGCCCTTGAAAGTCACAGCAACCTTCATCTTGGAACCACTCTCCATCTTCAACAGTTTCACTTCAATAACTTGTAAAAGACTTGATCTTGAGACTCAGAACTACAACACCAGCTCAAACCCTTCCGTGCCTTGTCTTTACTCTTCAAAGAACCCTCAAAAGCTAGATAAGACTTCCGGAATGAAGATGTAGCTCCCGGGATGCAGCTTCTTCCAAGAACACTCACACCACTCTCACTTGATCTCTCAAAGTTTCAAGTTTGAATCTTCAAGAGAAAAACGCCAAGAACTCAGATTGAAATCAACCTGGCTCTGATACCATATCAGTTTTGAGTAAAGTAAAAGATAATCTGAGTTTTAGATAAGAATAGAGAAGAGATTAGAGTAGATTTGAGAGATTAAGAGACTAATGGAGAATCATTGTGAAAGGTATAGAAAGATTGATTTGTTTAGGACTGTCTAAACTTTTATTAATGAGAGAGTTTACAATATATAGACTTTAGATCCTAGGGCTTCATAAGGATAAGGTAGAACAAGCATGTGTAGTCAATGAAGAGAGGCGCGCCTAATTCAAACTGAACCAATGAGGAGCTCCACATGTGTGACCGGATGGATAAGGTTTGCTTTCCCTTTACAGCTCGCATCCAGCCTGTCAAGCCGCGTCCCTTATCCTATCTTCAACGGTCTGCTCAGTTACTCCCAAAGGTTAACTCCTTCTAAGTTACCTTTCACCTCAAGGTAGAGTAACTTCCCATTTGGCTGTGTCATACTTGTACGGACAGTACGGCCAGTGTACGGCCTGTACGGTCTTGTCTCGGCCTAACTCCTCTTAATGCCTTCTTCTCCTCAACCCTTGTTCCCAAGGTTTCCTAAGCCTTCATAGTTTAACTCCTTATCTCAACACGAAGAAGCTGTGCTATTCCCAAACTGGGAAACTGGAATCAACGGATTTGAAAGTGGGATAACTTCTTCATGCCAACTCCTATGAGATTTATTCAACTTCCTGGTGATTCTCCACCACTTTATGTATCCAAATCAAGCTTCTTACAAAGAGATTCATCGTGGTTTGATTGGAACGACGAAGAAGCTGTTCTATTACCAAACTGGGAAACTGGAATCACCTGATTTGAAAGTGGGATAACTTCTTCATGCCAACTCCTATGAGATTTATTCAACTTCCTGGTGATTTTCCACCACCTTATGTATCCAAATCAAGCTTCTTATAAACAGATTCACAAAGAATTCCTTCCTTTAAGTGAGATCAATGTTCCTTAAGCTGAACAGAGAAAGCAAGAGATAAAGCAAGCAAAGCTGCTGGAAAATTCTTAGATTCAAAATTGAAAAACAAAAGCGGCGTCCCCTTGTTTCTTAAAGAAATCGCAGACTCTAACCCTAGGAGTAAACCAGGATGGTTTAATTCTAATTCTAATCCTAATCCAATTGAAATTGGGTTATTTTAAAATCCTAATTGTCTTTGGTTTAAATTAAATGAAAGCCCAATAACCTAAACCCATTACATTGCAATTAAATCAAACCAACAAGCTGGTTCTTCTTTGGTTTATGATGGGCCACGACTTGAACTTGATTTGGAGTGTCTCTTAATGAGCTTTAGATCCTCCACGTCCTGTTAGGCCAGCTAGAAAGCAAGTGGATCAAGATTCTGGCTGCAACTCTCTTTTTGGACCCAAAAAGCCTTATTTCGCCTAGATCCAAATATAGCCCAACCCAGAAACTTCCTGACATGTTTTCCTTGTTCTCCATACATATTTGGACGAGGTGAATGGTCTCCATAGCTCATGTTAAGCTCAGTTGGTTGAATCCTCTTTGTTCAAGTCGTTTCAAGGCAGTACCAACAGTTCTTCTCTTCTCTCTATCCAGAACGTCATAGATCATGCCAATAAGAGTATGATACTGTCCATTAAACTGCACCATGATCAGTTGTATAGCTGACCCATACATTGGCTTCAATCCATTGATTCCAATCCTGATCAGGATCACACCATCCCCTCCTCCTTTAAAAGGATTTGTCCTCAAATCCAAGCTCTGTAGGATGATAGAACCTTGATAATTTAACTCCAAAGTTCCTGACCTGGCCATGAGATATATCATCACCTCTCTAGTCTCTCCAGGATGAAACACAAAGCTCTGCAGTCCTTCTTCATGTCTCAGCAACATCTTGGAACTTTCCTCACTGCATATGACTTCTAAGGCAGATGATTTCTCCACTTTGTTGAGTTTGCTGTTGAATGCTTCTCTCCAGGATGATCGTACCCACGTCCTTCTCATGAACATGAGACCATGTACTCTCAGTTTAACATCCTTCTGGTCAGGTGGTCGTGTGGTTTGGTCCCCATACTCATTCTCAAGCTTTGGCATCTTTTTAACCACAGCAAGTTTCTGTTTTGTTGATCTCAGCTGGTTCTGATCAGTTATGGGCCTGATCAAGGGCGTGTTACCTCCTGTTTCTCCTCTATTTTTGCTGCAGATACTCAAGATCACACCATCCTCTCTCCCTTCAAAAAGATTTGACCTCAAATCTTGTTTTTCAGGAGTGAAGAAACCTTGCAGATCAAGCTTGTATGAAATTGTTTTCTGCACCAGATTGTTGTTACTTCTTATACTAACACTGAAGCTTCCTCCTGGTTCAAAAACAAAGTGTTGCAGACCCTTGAAAAACCTCAGATGCTCCACAAGATTGAACTGAACACATACAAAAGGCTGGATCAGTAAATCACAAGAAAAAGATCTAATGAATCCACCTTGTTCAATCAAAGTCTCAAGTAACTCTTTATGAACTACAAGCGCCTCATCAAGTTCTTCTTCTTCTTTAACCTTGTTTTGGTCGTGAATAAGACCACACAAAGCTCCTGGTACGTGCTCCTCTAGCTGTAGTTGAATGGCTGAATGTTCTCCTTGAAAAGGAATGGCCAATGCTGGTTCAATCTCTGGTATCTTCACAGCCGGTTTTGCTGCAATCTTTTCTTTCTCCTCAACTGGTGCCTTCTGATAACAAGTTAGCTCATCATCTCCTGATGCTGGACGTGGGACTGGCCTCTGTTGTGGTTTTTTTTAGTCACAGCAGTGAGTGATTCAGCTATCATGTTCCTTAGGTTTTCTTTGAACTGTGTGCTCTGCATATTGTCAAGATAATCAAGATGTGTTTGCAGTAGCTGCGGCTTTCGTTGTGCCTCACGATCATAGCAGTTCTGTGGCTCTTCTCTGGATAACCTAACACGTGCTTGAGATGATCTAGATTGGATTGGCAACCGTTCCAGATCAGTTTGACCATACCTCTTTGCTACAAACCTTTTCTTCATGACAGACTTCATCTCATACCAAGAAGAAATCTGCAACTCTCCACAGCGTTTCCTGTTGTTAGCAATCTGATACCACCAGTCAAACGCATACCCTCTTAAACCAGTAGTTGCTAGATGTAACTTCTTCTCCTCAGTGTGGTTGTGGAAGTTAAAAAGGAAATCCACATCCTTTTCCCATTCTTGATATGTGTCTGGATCAAACTCTCCATAGAACAGTGGAATTTTGATCTCTTTTCTTTTTCCTTGCAACAGCTTCCTTGTTGCTGGTTGTTCAGCCTTCTCATCATGTTTTCTATAAGAATACATAGAAGATTGCTGGATATATGATGAAACACGTGGTCCTTGGTTAAGATAATCAAACCCTAAACCTTCAAGAGGCTCTGATACCACTTGGTGTAGCCTGGATAGGACTGTAACTCCCTGGATCTCTTGTAGGTGGGTAAATGCTTTGATAATCCTTGCAAACAGAGAATCAAAGACTCGATCTGTATCAAGGCGTGTGGGTAGATGATAGATGATGATGATGATGGACTTTGCTAAAGAGCTATGGATTGCTCAGAAGCTGTTTTGCTACTCAAAGACACAAGATCACCTTGTATTGTCTAAGATGAGATTCACAAAGAATTCCTTCCTTTAAGTGAGATCAATGTTCCTTAAGCTGAACAGAGAAAGCAAGAGATAAAGCAAGCAAAGCTGCTGGAAAATTCTTAGATTCAAAATTGAAAAACAAAAGCGGCGTCCCCTTGTTTCTTAAAGAAATCGCAGACTCTAACCCTAGGAGTAAACCATGATGGTTTAATTCTAATTCTAATCCTAATCCAATTGAAATTGGGTTATTTTAAAATCCTAATTGTCTTTGGTTTAAATTAAATGAAAGCCCAATAACCTAAACCCATTACATTGCAATTAAATCAAACCAACAAGCTGGTTCTTCTTTGGTTTATGATGGGCCACGACTTGAACTTGATTTGGAGTGTCTCTTAATGAGCTTTAGATCCTCCACGTCCTGTTAGGCCAGCTAGAAAGCAAGTGGATCAAGATTCTGGCTGCAACTCTCTTTTTGGACCCAAAAAGCCTTATTTCGCCTAGATCCAAATATAGCCCAACCCAGAAACTTCCTGACATGTTTTCCTTGTTCTCCATACATATTTGGACGAGGTGAATGGTCTCCATAGCTCCTGTTAAGCTCAGTTGGTTGAATCCTCTTTGTTCAAGTCGTTTCAAGGCAGTACCAACAGTTCTTCTCTTCTCTCTATCCAGAACGTCATAGATCATGCCAATAAGAGTATGATACTGTCCATTAAACTGCACCATGATCAGTGGTATAGCTGACCCATACATTGGCTTCAATCCATTGATTCCAATCCTGATCAGGATCACACAATCCCCTCCTCCTTTAAAAGGATTTGTCCTCAAATCCAAGCTCTGTAGGATGATAGAACCTTGATAATTTAACTCCAAAGTTCCTGACCTGGCCATGAGATATATCATCACCTCTCTAGTCTCTCCAGGATGAAACACAAAGCTCTGCAGTCCTTCTTCATGTCTCAGCAACATCTTGGAACTTTCCTCACTGCATATGACTTCTAAGGCAGATGATTTCTCCACTTTGTTGAGTTTGCTGTTGAATGCTTCTCTCCAGGATGATCGTACCCACGTCCTTCTCATGAACATGAGACCATGTACTCTCAGTTTAACATCCTTCTGGTCAGGTGGTCGTGTGGTTTGGTCCCCATACTCATTCTCAAGCTTTGGCATCTTTTTAACCACAGCAAGTTTCTGTTTTGTTGATCTCAGCTGGTTCTGATCAGTTATGGGCCTGATCAAGGGCGTGTTACCTCCTGTTTCTCCTCTATTTTTGCTGCAGATACTCAAGATCACACCATCCTCTCTCCCTTCAAAAAGATTTGACCTCAAATCTTGTTTTTCAGGAGTGAAGAAACCTTGCAGATCAAGCTTGTATGAAATTGTTTTCTGCACCAGATTGTTGTTACTTCTTATACTAACACTGAAGCTTCCTCCTGGTTCAAAAACAAAGTGTTGCAGACCCTTGAAAAACCTCAGATGCTCCACAAGATTGAACTGAACACATACAAAAGGCTGGATCAGTAAATCACAAGAAAAAGATCTAATGAATCCACCTTGTTCAATCAAAGTCTCAAGTAACTCTTTATGAACTACAAGCGCCTCATCAAGTTCTTCTTCTTCTTTAACCTTGTTTTGGTCGTGAATAAGACCACACAAAGCTCCTGGTACGTGCTCCTCTAGCTGTAGTTGAATGGCTGAATGTTCTCCTTGAAAAGGAATGGCCAATGCTGGTTCAATCTCTGGTATCTTCACAGCCGGTTTTGCTGCAATCTTTTCTTTCTCCTCAACTGGTGCCTTCTGATAACAAGTTAGCTCATCATCTCCTGATGCTGGACGTGGGACTGGCCTCTGTTGTGGTTTTTTTTTAGTCACAGCAGTGAGTGATTCAGCTATCATGTTCCTTAGGTTTTCTTTGAACTGTGTGCTCTGCATATTGTCAAGATAATCAAGATGTGTTTGCAGTAGCTGCGGCTTTCGTTGTGCCTCACGATCATAGCAGTTCTGTGGCTCTTCTCTGGATAACCTAACACGTGCTTGAGATGATCTAGATTGGATTGGCAACCGTTCCAGATCAGTTTGACCATACCTCTTTGCTACAAACCTTTTCTTCATGACAGACTTCATCTCATACCAAGAAGAAATCTGCAACTCTCCACAGCGTTTCCTGTTGTTAGCAATCTGATACCACCAGTCAAACGCATACCCTCTTAAACCAGTAGTTGCTAGATGTAACTTCTTCTCCTCAGTGTGGTTGTGGAAGTTAAAAAGGAAATCCACATCCTTTTCCCATTCTTGATATGTGTCTGGATCAAACTCTCCATAGAACAGTGGAATTTTGATCTCTTTTCTTTTTCCTTGCAACAGCTTCCTTGTTGCTGGTTGTTCAGCCTTCTCATCATGTTTTCTATAAGAATACATAGAAGATTGCTGGATATATGATGAAACACGTGGTCCTTGGTTAAGATAATCAAACCCTAAACCTTCAAGAGGCTCTGATACCACTTGGTGTAGCCTGGATAGGACTGTAACTCCCTGGATCTCTTGTAGGTGGGTAAATGCTTTGATAATCCTTGCAAACAGAGAATCAAAGACTCGATCTGTATCAAGGCGTGTGGGTAGATGATAGATGATGATGATGGACTTTGCTAAAGAGCTATGGATTGCTCAGAAGCTGTTTTGCTACTCAAAGACACAAGATCACCTTGTATTGTCTAAGATGAGATTCACAAAGAATTCCTTCCTTTAAGTGAGATCAATGTTCCTTAAGCTGAACAGAGAAAGCAAGAGATAAAGCAAGCAAAGCTGCTGGAAAATTCTTAGATTCAAAATTGAAAAACAAAAGCGGCGTCCCCTTGTTTCTTAAAGAAATCGCAGACTCTAACCCTAGGAGTAAACCAGGATGGTTTAATTCTAATTCTAATCCTAATCCAATTGAAATTGGGTTATTTTAAAATCCTAATTGTCTTTGGTTTAAATTAAATGAAAGCCCAATAACCTAAACCCATTACATTGCAATTAAATCAAACCAACAAGCTGGTTCTTCTTTGGTTTATGATGGGCCACGACTTGAACTTGATTTGGAGTGTCTCTTAATGAGCTTTAGATCCTCCACGTCCTGTTAGGCCAGCTAGAAAGCAAGTGGATCAAGATTCTGGCTGCAACTCTCTTTTTGGACCCAAAAAGCCTTATTTCGCCTAGATCCAAATATAGCCCAACCCAGAAACTTCCTGACATGTTTTCCTTGTTCTCCATACATATTTGGACGAGGTGAATGGTCTCCATAGCTCCTGTTAAGCTCAGTTGGTTGAATCCTCTTTGTTCAAGTCGTTTCAAGGCAGTACCAACAGTTCTTCTCTTCTCTCTATCCAGAACGTCATAGATCATGCCAATAAGAGTATGATACTGTCCATTAAACTGCACCATGATCAGTGGTATAGCTGACCCATACATTGGCTTCAATCCATTGATTCCAATCCTGATCAGGATCACACCATCCCCTCCTCCTTTAAAAGGATTTGTCCTCAAATCCAAGCTCTGTAGGATGATAGAACCTTGATAATTTAACTCCAAAGTTCCTGACCTGGCCATGAGATATATCATCACCCTCTAGTCTCTCCAGGATGAAACACAAAGCTCTGCAGTCCTTCTTCATGTCTCAGCAACATCTTGGAACTTTCCTCATTGCGTATGACTTCTAAGGCAGATGATTTCTCCACTTTGTTGAGTTTGCTGTTGAATGCTTCTCTCCAGGATGATCGTACCCACGTCCTTCTCATGAACATGAGACCATGTACTCTCAGTTTAACATCCTTCTGGTCAGGTGGTCGTGTGGTTTGGTCCCCATACTCATTCTCAAGCTTTGGCATCTTTTTAACCACAGCAAGTTTCTGTTTTGTTGATCTCAGCTGGTTCTGATCAGTTATGGGCCTGATCAAGGGCGTGTTACCTCCTGTTTCTCCTCTATTTTTGCTGCAGATACTCAAGATCACACCATCCTCTCTCCCTTCAAAAAGATTTGACCTCAAATCTTGTTTTTCAGGAGTGAAGAAACCTTGCAGATCAAGCTTGTATGAAATTGTTTTCTGCACCAGATTGTTGTTACTTCTTATACTAACACTGAAGCTTCCTCCTGGTTCAAAAACAAAGTGTTGCAGACCCTTGAAAAACCTCAGATGCTCCACAAGATTGAACTGAACACATACAAAAGGCTGGATCAGTAAATCACAAGAAAAAGATCTAATGAATCCACCTTGTTCAATCAAAGTCTCAAGTAACTCTTTATGAACTACAAGCGCCTCATCAAGTTCTTCTTCTTCTTTAACCTTGTTTTGGTCGTGAATAAGACCACACAAAGCTCCTGGTACGTGCTCCTCTAGCTGTAGTTGAATGGCTGAATGTTCTCCTTGAAAAGGAATGGCCAATGCTGGTTCAATCTCTGGTATCTTCACAGCCGGTTTTGCTGCAATCTTTTCTTTCTCCTCAACTGGTGCCTTCTGATAACAAGTTAGCTCATCATCTCCTGATGCTGGACGTGGGACTGGCCTCTGTTGTGGTTTTTTTTTAGTCACAGCAGTGAGTGATTCAGCTATCATGTTCCTTAGGTTTTCTTTGAACTGTGTGCTCTGCATATTGTCAAGATAATCAAGATGTGTTTGCAGTAGCTGCGGCTTTCGTTGTGCCTCACGATCATAGCAGTTCTGTGGCTCTTCTCTGGATAACCTAACACGTGCTTGAGATGATCTAGATTGGATTGGCAACCGTTCCAGATCAGTTTGACCATACCTCTTTGCTACAAACCTTTTCTTCATGACAGACTTCATCTCATACCAAGAAGAAATCTGCAACTCTCCACAGCGTTTCCTGTTGTTAGCAATCTGATACCACCAGTCAAACGCATACCCTCTTAAACCAGTAGTTGCTAGATGTAACTTCTTCTCCTCAGTGTGGTTGTGGAAGTTAAAAAGGAAATCCACATCCTTTTCCCATTCTTGATATGTGTCTGGATCAAACTCTCCATAGAACAGTGGAATTTTGATCTCTTTTCTTTTTCCTTGCAACAGCTTCCTTGTTGCTGGTTGTTCAGCCTTCTCATCATGTTTTCTATAAGAATACATAGAAGATTGCTGGATATATGATGAAACACGTGGTCCTTGGTTAAGATAATCAAACCCTAAACCTTCAAGAGGCTCTGATACCACTTGGTGTAGCCTGGATAGGACTGTAACTCCCTGGATCTCTTGTAGGTGGGTAAATGCTTTGATAATCCTTGCAAACAGAGAATCAAAGACTCGATCTGTATCAAGGCGTGTGGGTAGATGATAGATGATGATGATGATGGACTTTGCTAAAGAGCTATGGATTGCTCAGAAGCTGTTTTGCTACTCAAAGACACAAGATCACCTTGTATTGTCTAAGATGAGATTCACAAAGAATTCCTTCCTTTAAGTGAGATCAATGTTCCTTAAGCTGAACAGAGAAAGCAAGAGATAAAGCAAGCAAAGCTGCTGGAAAATTCTTAGATTCAAAATTGAAAAACAAAAGCGGCGTCCCCTTGTTTCTTAAAGAAATCGCAGACTCTAACCCTAGGAGTAAACCAGGATGGTTTAATTCTAATTCTAATCCTAATCCAATTGAAATTGGGTTATTTTAAAATCCTAATTGTCTTTGGTTTAAATTAAATGAAAGCCCAATAACCTAAACCCATTACATTGCAGTTAAATCAAACCAACAAGCTGGTTCTTCTTTGGTTTATGATGGGCCACGACTTGAACTTGATTTGGAGTGTCTCTTAATGAGCTTTCGATCCTCCACGTCCTGTTTGGCCAGCTAGAAAGCAAGTGGATCAAGATTCTGGCTGCAACTCTCTTTTTGGACCCAAAAAGCCTTATTTCGCCTAGATCCAAATATAGCCCAACCCAGAAACTTCCTGACATGTTTTCCTTGTTCTCCATACATATTTGGACGAGGTGAATGGTCTCCATAGCTCCTGTTAAGCTCAGTTGGTTGAATCCTCTTTGTTCAAGTCGTTTCAAGGCAGTACCAACAGTTCTTCTCTTCTCTCTATCCAGAACGTCATAGATCATGCCAATAAGAGTATGATACTGTCCATTAAACTGCACCATGATCTGTGGTATAGCTGACCCATACATTGGCTTCAATCCATTGATTCCAATCCTGATCAGGATCACACCATCCCCTCCTCCTTTAAAAGGATTTGTCCTCAAATCCAAGCTCTGTAGGATGATAGAACCTTGATAATTTAACTCCAAAGTTCCTGACCTGGCCATGAGATATATCATCACCTCTCTAGTCTCTCCAGGATGAAACACAAAGCTCTGCAGTCCTTCTTCATGTCTCAGCAACATCTTGGAACTTTCCTCATTGCGTATGACTTCTAAGGCAGATGATTTCTCCACTTTGTTGAGTTTGCTGTTGAATGCTTCTCTCCAGGATGATCGTACCCACGTCCTTCTCATGAACATGAGACCATGTACTCTCAGTTTAACATCCTTCTGGTCAGGTGGTCGTGTGGTTTGGTCCCCATACTCATTCTCAAGCTTTGGCATCTTTTTAACCACAGCAAGTTTCTGTTTTGTTGATCTCAGCTGGTTCTGATCAGTTATGGGCCTGATCAAGGGCGTGTTACCTCCTGTTTCTCCTCTATTTTTGCTGCAGATACTCAAGATCACACCACGGGTGATTCTCCGCCACTTTATGTATCCAAATCAAGCTTCTAACAAAGTGATTCATCCTGGTTTGATTGGAACGACGAAGAAGCTGTGCTATTCCCAAACTGGGAAACTGGAATCACCTGATTTGAAAGTGGGATAACTTCTTCATGCCAAGTCCTATGAGATTTATTCAACTTCCTGGTGATTCTCCACCACTTTATGTATCCAAATCAAGCTTCTTAAAAAGAGATTCATCCTGGTTTGATTGGAACGACGAAGAAGCTGTGCTATTCCCAAACTGGGAAACTGGAATCACCTGATTTGAAAGTGGGATAACTTCTTCATCCCAACTCCTATGAGATTTATTCAACTTCCTGGTGATTCTCCACCACTTTATGTATCCAAATCAAGCTTCTTACAAAGTGATTCATCGTGGTTTGTTTGGAACGACGACGAAGCTGTTCTATTACCAAACTGGGAAACTGGAATCAACTGATTTGAAAGTGGGATAACTTCTTCATGCCAACTCCTATGAGATTTATTCAACTTCCTGGTGATTTTCCACCACTTTATGTATCCAAATCAAGCTTCTTACAAAGAGATCCATCCTGGTTTGATTGGAACGATGAAGAAGCTGTGCTATTCCCAAATTGGGAAACTGGAATCACCTGATTTGAAAGTGGGATAACTTCTTCATGCCAAGTCCTATGAGATTTATTCAACTTCCTGGTGATTCTCCACCACTTTATGTATCCAAATCAAACTTCTTACAAAGAATTCATCCTGGTTTGATTGGAACGACGAAGAAGCTGTGCTATTCCCAAACTGGGAAACTAGAATCACCTGATTTGAAAGTGGGCTAACTTCTTCATGCCAGCTCCTATGAGATTTATTCAACTTCCTGGTGATTCTCCACCACTTTATTTGTCCAAATCAAGCTTCTTACCGAGAGATTCATCCTGGTTTGATTGGAACGACAAAGAAGCTGTGCAATTCCCAAACTGGGAAACTGGAATCACCTGATTTGAAAGTGGGATAACTTCTTCATGCCAACTTCTATGAGATTTATTCAACTTCCTGGTGATTCTACACCACTTTATGTATCCAAATCAAGCTTCTTCCAAAGTGATTCATCGTGGTTTGTTTGGAACAACGACGAAGCTGTTCTATTACCAAACTGGGAAACTGGAATCAACTGATTTGAAAGTGGGATAACTTCTTCATGCCAACTCCTATGAGATTTATTCAACTTCCTGGTGATTCTCCACCACTTTATGTATCCAAATCAAGCTTCTTACAAAGAGATTCATCCTGGTTTGATTGGAACGACGAAGAAGCTGTGCTATTCCCAAACTGGGAAACTAGAATCACCTGATTTGAAAGTGGGATAACTTCTTCATCCCAACTCCTATGAGATTTATTCAACTTCCTGGTGATTCTCCACCACTTTATGTATCCAAATGAAGCTTCTTACAAAGAGATTCATCCTGGTTTGATTGGAACGACGAAGAAGCTGTGCTATTTCCAAACTGGGAAACTGGAATCACCTGATTTGAAAGTGGGATAACTTCTTCATGCCAACTCCTATGAGATTTATTCAACTTCCTGGTGATTTTCCACCACTTTATGTATCCAAATCAAGCTTCTTACAAACAGATTCAATCTGGTTTGATTGGAACGACGAAGAAGCTGTGCTATTCCCAAACTGGGAAACTGGAATCACCTGATTTGAAAGTGAGATAACTTCTTCATGCCAACTCCTATGAGATTTATTCAACTTCCTGGTGATTCTCCACCACTTTATGTATCCAAATCAAGCTTCTTACAAAGTTATTCATCCTGGTTTGATAAGAACGACGAAGAAGCTGTGCTATTCCCAAACTGGGAAACTGGAATCACTTGATTTGAAATTGGGATAACTTCTTCATGCCAACTCCTATGAGATTTATTCAACTTCCTGGTGATTCTCCACCACTTTATGTATCCAAATCAAGCTTCTTACAAAGAGATTCATCCTGGTTTGATTGGAACGACGAAGAAGCTGTGCTATTCCCAAACTGGGAAACTGGAATCACGTGATTTGAAAGTGGGATAACTTCTTCATGCCAACTCCTATGAGATTTATTCAACTTCCGGGTGATTCTCCACCACTTTATGTATCCAAATCAAGCTTCTAACAAAGTGATTCATCCTGGTTTGATTGGAACGACGAAGAAGCTGTGCTATTCCCAAACTGGGAAACTGGAATCAACAGATTTGAAAGTGGGATAACTTCTTCATGCCAACTCCTATGAGATTTATTCAAGTTCCTGGTGATTCTCCACCACTTTATGTATCCAAATCAAGCTTCTTACAAAGAGATTCATCCTGGTTTGATTGGAACGACGAAGAAGCTGTGCTATTCCCAAACTGGAAAACTGGAATCACCTGATTTGAAAGTGGGATAACTTCTTCATGCCAACTCCTATGAGATTTATTCAACTTCCTGGTGATTCTCCACCACTTTATGTATCCAAATCAAGCTTCTTACAAAGTGATTCATCGTGGTTTGTTTGGAACGACGACGAAGCTGTTCTATTACCAAACTGGGAAACTCGAATCAACTGATTTGAAAGTGGGATAACTTCTTCATGCCAACTCCTATGAGATTTATTCAACTTCCTGGTGATTCTCCACCACTTTATGTATCCAAATCAAGCTTCTTACAAAGAGATCCATCCTGGTTTGATTGGAACGATGAAGAAGCTGTGTTATTCCCAAACTGGGAAACTGGAATCACCTGATTTGAAAGTGGGATAACTTCTTCATGCCAAGTCCTATGAGATTTATTCAACTTCCTGGTGATTCTCCACCACTTTATGTATCCAAATCAAGCTTCTTAAAATGAAATTCATCCTGGTTTGATTGGAACGACGAAGAAGCTGTGCTATTCCCAAACTGGGAAACTAGAATCACCTGATTTGAAAGTGGGCTAACTTCTTCATGGCAGCTCCTATGAGAATTATTCAACTTCCTGGTGATTCTCCACCACTTTATGTATCCAAATCAAGCTTCTTACCGAGAGATTCATCGTGGTTTGATTGGAACGACGACGAAGCTGTTCTATTACCAAACTGGGTAACTGGAATCAACTGATTTGAAAGTGGGATAACTTCTTCATGCCAACTCCTATGAGATTTATTGAACTTCCTGGTGATTCTCCACCACTTTATGTATCCAAATCAAGCTTCTTACAAAGAGATTCATCGTGGTTTGATTGGAACGACGAAGAAGCTGTTCTATTACCAAACTGGGAAACTGGAATCACCTGATTTGAAAGTGGGATAACTTCTTCATGCCAACTCCTATGAGATTTATTCAACTTCCTGGTGATTCTCCACCACCTTATGTATCCAAATCAAGCTTCTTACAAAGAGATTCATCCTGGTTTGATTGGAACGACGAAGAAGCTGTGCTATTCCCAAACTGGGAAACTGGAATCACCTGATTTGAAAGTGGGCTAACTTCTTCATGCCAGCTCCTATGAGATTTATTCAACTTCCTGGTGATTCTCCACCACTTTATGTATCCAAATCAAGCTTCTTACCGAGAGATTCATCGTGGTTTGATTGGAACGACGACAAAGTTGTTCTATTACCAAACTGGGAAACTGGAATCAACTGATTTGAAAGTGGGATAACTTCTTCATGCCAACTCCTATGAGATTTATTCAACTTCCGGGTGATTCTCCCCCACCTTATGTATCCAAATCAAGCTTCTTACAAAGAGATTCATCCTGGTTTGATTGGAACGACGAAGAAGCTGTGCTATTCCCAAACTGGGAAACTGGAATCACCTGATTTGAAAGTGGGATAACTTCTTCATCCTAACTCCTATGAGATTTATTCAACTTCCTGGTGATTCTCCACCACTTTATGTATCCAAATCAAGCTTCTTACAAAGTGATTCATTGTGGTTTGTTTGGAACGACGACGAAGCTGTTCTATTACCAAACTGGGAAACTGGAATCAACTGATTTGAAAGTGGGATAACTTCTTCATGCCAACTCCTATGAGATTTATTCAACTTCCTGGTGATTCTCCACCACTTTATGTATCCAACTCAAGCTTCTTACAAAGAGATTCATCCTGGTTTGATTGGAACGACGAAGAAGCTGTGCTATTCCCAAACTGGGAAACTGGAATCAACTGATTTAAAAGTGAGATAACTTCTTCATGCCAACTCCTATGAGATTTATTCAACTTCCTGGTGATTCTCCACCACTTTATGTATCCAAATCAAGCTTCTTACAAAGAGATTCATCGTGGTTTGATTGGAACGACGAAGAAGCTGTTCTATTACCAAACTGGGAAACTGGAATCACCTGATTTGAAAGTGGGATAACTTCTTCATGCCAACTCCTATGAGATTTATTCAACTTCCTGGTGATTCTCCACCACTTTATGTATCCAAATCAAGCTTCTTACAAAGAGATTCATCCTGGTTTGATTGGAACGACGAAGAAGCTGTGCTATTCCCAAACTGGGAAACTGGAATCACCTGATTTGAAAGTGGGATAACTTCTTCATCCCAACTCCTATGAGATTTATTCAACTTCCTGGTGATTCTCCACCACTTTATGTATCCAAATCAAGCTTCTTACAAATTGATTCATCGTGGTTTGTTTGGAACGACGACGAAGCTGTGCTATTCCAAACTGGGAAACTGGAATCACCTGATTTGAAAGTGGGATAACTTCTTCATGCCAACTCCTATGAGATTTATTCAACTTCCTGGTGATTTTCCACCACTTTATGTATCCAAATCAAGCTTCTTACAAAGAGATCCATCCTGGTTTGATTGGAACGACGAAGAAGCTGTGCTATTCCCAAACTGGGAAACTGGAATCACCTGATTTGAAAGTGGGATAACTTCTTCATGCCAACTCCTATGAGATTTATTCAACTTCCTGGTGATTCTCCACCACTTTATGTATCCAAATCAAGCTTCTTACAAAGAAATTCATCCTGGTTTGATTGGAACGACGAAGAAGCTGTGCTATTCCCAAACTGGGAAACTGGAATCACCTGATTTGAAAGTGGGATAACTTCTTCATCCCAACTCCTATGAGATTTATTCAACTTCCTGGTGATTCTCCACCACTTTATGTATCCAAATCAAGCTTCTTACAAAGTGATTCATCGTGGTTTGATTGGAACGACGACGAAGCTGTGCTATTACCCAACTGGGAAACTGGAATCACCTGATTTGAAAGTGGGATAACTTCTTCATGCCAACTCCTATGAGATTTATTCAACTTCCTGGTGATTCTCCACCACTTTATGTATCCAAATCAAGCTTCTTACAAAGAAATTCATCCTGGTTTGATTGGAACGACGAAGAAGCTGTGCTATTCCCAAACTGGGAAACTGGAATCACCTGATTTGAAAGTGGGCTAACTTCTTCATGCCAACTCCTATGAGATTTATTCAACTTCCTGGTGATTCTCCACCACTTTATTTATCCAAATCAAGCTTCTTACAAAGAGATTCATCCTGGTTTGATTGGAACGACGAAGAAGCTGTGCTATTCCCAAACTGGGAAACTGGAATCACCTGATTTGAAAGTGGGATAACTTCTTCATGCCAACTCCTATGAGATTTATTCAACTTCCTGGTGACTCTCCACCACTTTATGTATCCAAATCAAGCTTCTTACAAAGAGATTCATCCTGGTTTGATTGGAACGACGAAGAAGCTGTGCTATTTCCAAACTGGGAAACTGGAATCACCTGATTTGAAAGTGGGATAACTTCTTCATGCCAACTCCTATGAGATTTATTCAACTTCCTGGTGATTCTCCACCACTTTATGTATCCAAATCAAGCTTCTTACAAAGAGATTCATCCTGGTTTGATTGGAACGACGAAGAAGCTGTGCTATTCCCAAACTGGGAAACTGGAATCACCTGATTTGAAAGTGGGATAACTTCTTCATCCCAACTCCTATGAGATTTATTCAACTTCCTGGTGATTCTCCACCACTTTATGTATCCAAATCAAGCTTCTTACAAAGAGATTCATCCTGGTTTGATTGGAACGACGAAGAAGCTGTGCTATTCCAAACTGGGAAACTGGAATCAACTGATTTGAAAGTGGGATAACTTCTTCATGCCAACTCCTATGAGATTTATTCAACTTCCTGGTGATTCTCCACCACTTTATGTATCCAAATCAAGCTTCTTACAAAGAGATTCATCCTGGTTTGATTGGAACGACGAAGAAGCTGTGCTATTCCCAAACTGGGAAACTGGAATCACCTGATTTGAAAGTGGGATAACTTCTTCATGCCAACTCCTATGAGATTTATTCAACTTCCTGGTGATTCTCCACCACTTTATGTATCCAAATCAAGCTTCTTACAAAGAGATTCATCCTGGTTTGATTGGAACGACGAAGAAGCTGTGCTATTCCCAAACTGGGAACTGGAATCACCTGATTTGAAAGTGGGATAACTTCTTCATGCCAACTCCTATGAGATTTATTCAACTTCCTGGTGATTCTCCACCACTTTATGTATCCAAATCAAGCTTCTTACAAGAGATTCATCCTGGTTTGATTGGAACGACGAAGAAGCTGTGTCTATTACCAAACTGGGAAACTGGAATCAACTGATTTGAAAGTGGGATAACTTCTTCATGCCAACTCCTATGAGATTTATTCAACTTCCGGGTGATTCTCCCCCACCTTATGTATCCAAATCAAGCTTCTTACAAAGAGATTCATCCTGGTTTGATTGGAACGACGAAGAAGCTGTGCTATTCCCAAACTGGGAAACTGGAATCACCTGATTTGAAAGTGGGATAACTTCTTCATCCCAACTCCTATGAGATTTATTCAACTTCCTGGTGATTCTCCACCACTTTATGTATCCAAATCAAGCTTCTTACAAGTGATTCATCGTGGTTTGTTTGGAACGACGACGAAGCTGTTCTATTACCAAACTGGGAAACTGGAATCAACTGATTTGAAAGTGGGATAACTTCTTCATGCCAACTCCTATGAGATTTATTCAACTTCCTGGTGATTCTCCACCACTTTATGTATCCAAATCAAGCTTCTTACAAGAGATTCATCCTGGTTTGATTGGAACGACGAAGAAGCTGTGCTATTCCCAAACTGGGAAACTGGAATCAACTGATTTAAAAGTGAGATAACTTCTTCATGCCACTCCTATGAGATTTATTCAACTTCCTGGTGATTCTCCACCACTTTATGTATCCAAATCAGCTTCTTACAAGAGATTCATCGTGGTTTGATTGGAACGACGAAGAAGCTGTTCTATTCCCAAACTGGGAAACTGGAATCACCTGATTTGAAAGTGGGATAACTTCTTCATGCCAACTCCTATGAGATTTATTCAACTTCCTGGTGATTTTCCACCACCTTATGTATCCAAATCAAGCTTCTTATAAACAGATTCATCCTGGTTTGATTGGAACGACGAAGAAGCTGTGCTATTCCCAAACTGGGAAACTGGAATCACCTGATTTGAAAGTGGGATAACTTCTTCATCCCAACTCCTATGAGATTTATTCAACTTCCTGGTGATTCTCCACCACTTTATGTATCCAAATCAAGCTTCTTACAATTGATTCATCGTGGTTTGTTTGGAACGACGACGAAGCTGTTCTCTATTACCAAACTGGGAAACTGGAATCAACTGATTTGAAAGTGGGATAACTTCTTCATGCCAACTCCTATGAGATTTATTCAACTTCCTGGTGATTTTCCATACTTTATGTATCCAAATCAAGCTTCTTACAAGAGATTCATCCTGGTTTGATTGGAACGACGAGAAGCTGTGCTATTCCCAACTAGGGAAACTGGAATCACCTGATTTGAAAGGGATAACTTCTTCATGCCAACTCCTATGAGATTTATTCAACTTCCTTGTGATTCTCCACCACTTTATGTATCCAAATCAAGCTTCTTACAAAGAAATTCATCCTGGTTTGATTGGAACGACGAAGAAGCTGTGCTATCCCAAACTGGGAAACTAGACTCACCTGATGAAAGTGGGCTAACTTCTTCATGCCAGCTCCTATGAGATTTATTCAACTTCCTGGTGATTCTCCACCACTTTATTGGTCCAAATCAAGCTTCTTACCGAGAGATTCATCCTGGTTTGATTGGAACGACGAAGAAGCGGTGCTATTCCAAACTGGGAAACTGGAATCACCTGATTTGAAAGTGGGATAACTTCTTCATGCCAACTTCTATGAGATTTATTCAACTTCCTGGTGATTCTACACCACTTTATGTATCCAAATCAAGCTTCTTCAAAGTGATTCATCGTGGTTTGTTTGGAACGACGACGAAGCTGTTCTATTACCAACTGGGAAACTGGAATCACTGATTTGAAAGTGGGATAACTTCTTCATGCCAACTCCTATGAGATTTATTCAACTTCCTGGTGATTCTCCACCACTTTATGTATCCAAATCAAGTTTCTTACAAAGAGATTCATCCTGGTTTGATTGGAACGACGAAGAAGCTGTGCTATTTCCCAAACTGGGAAACTGGAATCACCTGATTTGAAAGTGGGATAACTTCTTCATTCCCAACTCCTATGAGATTTATTCAACTTCCTGGTGACTCTCCACCACTTATGTATCCAAATGAAGCTTCTTACAAAGAGATTCATCCTGGTTTGATTGGAACGACGAAGAAGCTGTGCTTTCAAAACTGGGAACTGGAATCACCTGATTTGAAAGTGGGATAACTTCTTCATGCCAACTCCTATGAGATTTATTCAACTTCCGGGTGATTCTCCCCCCCTTATGTATCCAAATCAAGCTTCTTACAACAGATTCATCCTGGTTTGATTGGAACGACGAAGAAGCTGTGCTATTCCCAAACTGGGAAACTGGAATCACCTGATTTGAAAGTGGGATAACTTCTTCATCCCAACTCCTATGAATTTATGCAACTCGGGTGAGTCTCCACCACTTTATGTTTGTTATCCAAATCAAGCTTCTTACAAAGTGATTCATCGTGGTTTGTTTGGACGACGACGAAGCTGTTCTATTACAAAACTGGGAACTGGAATCAACTGATTGAAAGTGGATAACTTCTTCATGCCAAACTCCTATGAGATTTATTCAACTTCCTGGTGATTCTCCCCA